>NC_058124.1:15995736-16295736 GCF_914725855.1 Thunnus albacares
TGAAAATTAAGACACTGCCAGGGAGAGACAGCGGGAGCAGGAAAAGAAGAGAGGGGAGGCAGGGAGAAACGAGAGGAGGAGAGAATGACGCAGAGGGAGAGAGAGGATAAGACAGAGGGGATTGTTTAAAAGAGACATTTTGATGAATGAGCGGAGTTTTGGGCCAGTGGCAGTACAACTAGGCCAGAAAATTATAGACTTCTAGACAACTTCACAAATAGAGAGACCTTGAATTCAGCAAAATACAATAGAACAGAATAGAATAGAACAGGCATAATACGTCCCATCATGCTCCTGGATCACACTATCATGTTGACCTTGCTCTATGGAGGAAGTGAAATGTGTTTATGCTGCAATTGATGATTATTTTCATTATTGATTAATCGGTTATTATTGTCTAGATTAACCGATTAGCCGGTCAGTCTTTAAAATGTCATAAAATAGTGAAAAAGAAGCAACCTCAAACCTGTTTTGTTCTAATCAACAGTCCACAACCCAAAGATATTCAGTTTGTTATCATAGAGGACTAAAGAAAACAGAGAATATTCACATTTAAGAAGCTGAAACCAGAGAATTGTAGCATTGTTTTTCCTAAAAAAAAAAAAAAGACTCAAAACGATGAATCGATTATCAAAATAGTTGGCAATTAATTTTCTGTTGGTTGATTAATTGATGAATCGACTGATCATCGCAGCTCTGAACTATATGAGTGTTTCAGGGTTGCAAATAATTCTCATTGTCGATTCATCCGCTGATTGATCAACAAATCATTTGGTCTGTAAAATGGCAGAAAATACAGAAAAATGCTGATCATATTTTCACAGAGACTAATTTAATATGATGTTTTTGTCCCACTAATCACCAGAAATGCTAGAGTATGTTGTACAAGTTTAATACCTGAGAATGTAAGGGGAAAAAGACAACAAATTGTTTGCACATATACACTATATAACATACATTATATTCACTATGTAACTACCACATACAAGTCTACTATTGTACTATATATAAGTTTTGGCTATCACAGGTGATTTGGGACGGGAACGTCCAAACATAAATGTGACATTATTTGACTTGTAAATATACCTGTGACATGCAAGGGCACCCTTTGATTAGTATGGTGAAATCTTCATTTTGAATGATTAATTAATTTTTTTTTATTAAACAGAATTTAACTAAAAGACGGAGATCTCTATGTGTACACTCACACTCAGCTACATTGTAGTTAGCTAAAACAGGCAGGTGTAACTGTCTCCTGGAAGAGAAAAGGCCTAGTTTATTATGAGTTTTAGATGAGTCTGAATATGTGTTCTATTTATGATTTAAAGGCCAAACTCTTTAGTTAAATGTGCTTCATTTCTGATGGGGTTTTTTCTGGCTGGATGATAAAAGACTTGTTTTAGGAAGGAAACCTTTTTGTGCCAGGTTTTATTTTTAGAGCTTATGACAGGAGACAAAGTTTATTTATTGTTTGTACGATGGGTTAGGGGTTAGGTTATGTAAGTCTGACAAGTGCTTCACTACTGCTACTTTATTTTCAGCGTCTTATGAGTCCATGTGGGCTACAATACATAAAAGTACACTAACTATAGATAGTATAGAAGAATAAATGATTACAAAACAGTCTTTAAAAAAAGAGAGAATGTATATATGATAATAGGTACATCTATGTGATACACAGATGAGATAGTGTGTATTTTTTGCTGTGTTATAGCTACTTGTATATTTGGAAATGTGTGTGTGTTTAATATGAAGGAAATAGGAGGATATGCAGTTCAGTACAAAGCCATCACAGTCATCATTTTCATAATTTTCTGCCTTTCTGCCACTGGAGGCAGCAATGACACACACACTGGCACTCCTCTCTCTCTCTCTCTCTCCCTCTCACTCCTACACACACACACACACACGGGCACACACAAAACCATCCATCAAGTGTGTGAAAGACCCTTAAGGCCTTAAAATTACTCTTGTTTGGTGTGATAGAGTGCTGGACAACTCTGTCTCTTTCTCTATTTCATTCTCTCGTTCTCCCTCTGTCTTTCTCTCTTTTATTCTCTTGTTCACTGCCTCTTTGTCTCTTAATCTTGCTTCCTCACATACTCTCACCCTAAATCTCTGTGCCCCCCCCTCCCCCTTACCCACTCAATACCTCTCCATCGGTCTCTCTCGTTCACCTCCTTGCCCAGTCTCTCCCTGCATAACACACACACACACACACACGCACACGCTCGTCCTGGAAGGTTGTAGTTATCAATCATGTTGATTATGATCTGTACCCTCACATCAATGAGGGTTTTGAGGAAAGATGACATCACTCATCTATACATGACTGTTAATATGGTCTTCATTTGGTGTTCTTGAAGTGGGGCGAGAGCGAGACAGAGACAGAGAGACAAAAGCCCCATTCGGATGGGATGAGCCCCCCGAACGACGTCTGAGATATAATTACTAGCAAAGAGCGAAGCTGCTTTCATGTTCCCATTCAGATGTGATTGGAATCACTGTAGTTTCTAACCAATATTAACAGAGAAAGCTGTTACAGGCAAATTCAGGTTTTTGACATTAAATTAAGGTCCAACTAAGGCTTCTTGTGGAGACGGACATTGTCTATCAATCATTATTGTTTAGATTTATTTATATTTACATGTAAATTGCTCCCACCTCCAAGTAGGCCATACAAATGGTAGACAGACACATTAAAGTTGACAAAGACCTATAACTTCTATGATATTCAGCAGATTTAGACTATCGCAGCAGGTTATAGTTGTGTCCTCTGCTGACATTATCTAGTTTCAGCTTCTCAAATATGAGTTTTAGCTGCTTTTACTTTGTCTTATGTGATAATAAACCGAATACCTTTGAGTTTTAGACCGTTGGTAACACAAAACCACCAATTTGTCACCTTTAGAGACCAAACAATCTTGATTATTTGAGAAAATAATCAGCAGATTATTTGATAATGAGAATATGTTTATAATTGCAGCCCTAAAATCCCATCAAGAATAGGGTTTGAGATGTCAGATAGTGGTCAAAGTGTATTTACGAAAGCAAATGTGTGTGCAACCGTCTGTTACAATTATTGTAATGTTCAGTTCAGTTCCCTCTGAGTGCAACGGTGAGGAGTAATGGTAGGAGAAAAGCAGGTTTTTCCTTTAATTTTAATTAAGAGGGAGCATGGGAAACATAGACATCACTGGATTCACCTGTGATTAATAAAATTACCAGATTCTCTCTGGAGAATCTCCTCTATTCCAGTAGGACAGAAATAGTTGGAAAGACCAAATACTGAAGCATGTCAGCAACATGTAAACATTTGTTTTTTTGGTTTTTAGAAAAAACTTGTGCCAGTAAAGTTTACGATTAAAAAGAAAAGAAGAGGGGAGAGTAAAATAAGGAGGTATAGTCAGAATTAGAAAAAAAACAGTCAAACAAAGGTTAAAAGAAAGAGAAAGACAGATAGAGGAGCAATGGAGAGAGAGGATGACCGACAGAAAAAGGAAAATTGAGTTCTGTGAAGTTGCGATGGATGCTGCAGCGGTGCAACCTGGGATTGATTTGGGGATGACTGTCTGTCAACAAGACAACCAGAGAGAGGAAATAGGTAGCGGTGGAGTAAAGATTGATTACCATGGTAACGGCCGGTAGTAATGATCAGTAAGTGTTTGGGTAGCAAAGCCGCTCACACCCGACGTCAGGAAATAGTGTATGATCCCCTGGAGCTCGATGCAGCAGCATCATCATCTCTGTAAGTTTGAGGGCGGCTTTTCCTTTGTGGCTGGAGAGTTCATTCTCAGAACAAATTGATGGGCATTTGGGGGGAAATAAAATGTTATGACCATCATTCAATATCTCTTAAATTTAGAGAGTCCAGTCTGTAAAAGTGTCATCATTTTGGCGGTCAAGGACTTTGACTTACTGGACCCTTTAAAGGACCTAACTTTAGCTTTTAAAAAATATCATTAAGTTATCATCTTTAAAGCATCTAATAGTGCATCCTTGTGTTCCTCACAGTGTGTAACGCATTGATTTGAAATACAGAAATACAGTAATCAGAAAAAAATAAGCCTACTGTACTTATATTTCATCCTACATAAAGATACTCACTGGACGCTGACCTTGAATTACTTCAGTGGTTTTTGATCCTGCTCCTCAGGACTCCCTGGCCCCGCTGGTTTTCATCTGAGCCAGCGAATCTAGAAATGAGTCGCATGTGGGACAGCAGGTGAACGCAGTAAAACCAGGTGCTTGGATAGAAACCCAACAGTGCTCTACACCTGGAGGACCAGGACTGAAGAATGATGGATTCATTCATAGAAAGTGTGTCTTGTTACTTTCATCTATTTCACTCTTGGTCTCTGACAGGAGCTGCAGAGCTGAGCAGGTCAGAAATCTGCTGAAAGATCATGTTGGTCTATCAGAGGTTATTGTGCGTCTTTCTTTTTTTTTCTTTTTTTTTTTTATTAATAAACAAAATCCACTTGCTGTGCTTTAACTGGAGCTGCAAAGATTAGGTGATCTACTAATCTTCAATCGAAAATTAATCGTCAACTATTATGATAATCGATTCATCATTTTTCAAGCAAAAAATGCTAAAAATTCTCTGTTTCCAGCCTCTCAAATGTGACGATTTTCAGTTTTTCTTTACAATATATGACAATAATTAAATATATTTTGATTTCGGACTGTTAGTCAGAAAAAATAAGGAAATTGAAGACATCACCGTGGCACACTCAACTAATCAATTAATTGAGAAAATAATCGGCAGATCATTATATATAATATATAATCGTTAGCTGCAGCCCCCTAATGTGTCGTAACGTATGCTGTTAAGAGCCCCAGTGTATGATTTCTACAGACGAAAAACAAACAAAAGTGTGTTATTCAGTTTAGAAAGTTCAATTTGTTCAAATTCAAACATCAGGAAAACCTTTGACCTTAGACCAGTGTTAGAAATTAATGAACATCATCCTCAGCAAATGAGGAGAGGTCCTGTTTATATTTTGAACTGATCAAATACAAGTGAGTATTTTGTTTGTATTTCGCTGGAAGCCTGCTGGAGCTGAGTTACGTCTTGTATAGTGAAAGAGAATTGAAACCATTTAAATTGGAGACAGAATATTGACAATATGTAAACCGCACAGAGGAAAACATCTTTTTACGGGAAAGGAGCGCATTAAGAGTCAAAATGGATTGACCACACTAGGCAGTCTGTTCCTTTTTTTTTTTTCCTCTCTGCATTGTGTAAATTAGCTTTATTCTGCTTTTTTTCTCCTTTCCTTAAGTCTCTGTATTTGTATCTTTTAGTCTTTTTCTCAGGTGCCCCTTCTAAATCTTATTCTATCTCTGTGTCTCTCTTTTATGTTTGATGTTATCTGAGCTCCTCTCTTTATTTACAGCATTTATGTTAATGAATATGGATTTTCTGCTGGTGATGAGATTTCCCTGCTAACTTTTCTGGCTGTTTCAGCACAAAAAAAAAAAAAAAAAAAAATCCATGGGGTTTGGAGTGACATTCTGGAGGAAGTGAATTGTAGTTGGAGGGGTTGCATAAATAAACATACACAATTGACAAATTTAGCACTAGAATGTATAAATGTATAGAAGTAGGAGAAGGCAGACATTATGGCATTGTGGAGAAAAAGCAACTTAACTTAACATGAAATATGAGCAGCAGAAAAAAAATGGAAATTATAACTCAAGGCACAATAAATGGGAGGAAAATTACAATATGAAGTAATGCAAAATGGGGAAAGTATAGAAAAGAAAAATACTAAATTAAAGCCTGTGAGTAAGTTATGAGATTTTATGACAGTTAGGAAATTCATTTTTCATGCACAAGTAAAAAAAAAATGTAAGAATATAAAATTCATCACTTATCTTTTTTTTAAAACATATTTTTCCCCATGTTTACCAAGGAGGTCAAAGGTCAGCACAGTGGTGTTAAATACAGCAGCAGCAGATAAGAGCCAGAGCAAAAGACAGATGATGGTGGCAGAGAGAAGAGAAATATTTCTTTTGGACTTAACGCACAGTGAAGGGAATCATATGTCCAGTAAAATTACTCTGTGTGTGTGTGTGTGTGTGTGTGTGTGTGTGTGAAAGAGAGAGAGTTGGCATGCTACCTTGTCTACCGCTCCTACCCACCCATCAAGGAGAGTACTGTGGAAAATCCATCTGGATCTTATGGTATATACACCTAATGACGTCACACACACACACACACACACACACACACACTCGGACTGTGCAGAACTGTTTTATTTTTGTTCCTAAATTGGAAGTAAAAGTTACACAGACTAAACTCACTGAACCGAGAGGGACGGAAGACGGAAGATGAGAAAACGAGGCAGAAAGACAAAGATAAAAGAGTGACAGATAGACGTAAAGAAAGACAGATGACAGAAGTCGAAGAAGACAGAAAACACACACACACACACACACACACATATGCACACACCTAATCAGTCTGTATATGACCACCCCTATCCCTTTTCCCCTCATACATAAATTTAAAACTATGCAGGTACAACTAATCCCCTGTGTGTGTGTGTGTGTGTGTGTGTGTGTGTGTGTGTGTGTGTGTGTGTGTGTGTGTGTGTGTGTGTGTGGTGTGTGTGTGTGTGTGTGTGAGTGTGTGTGTGTGTGTGTGTGTGTCCGAGACTGGAGTGTGGGGTGTGTCTGTGTGTATGGTGGGGGTGGTGGGGTTGTGGGGGGATCTGGCACGGCATGGTAGTCATTTCCCTTCTAGACTCAACATCATACAGATACACACACACACACTCACACACACACACTCACACACACACACACACACGGCAAGCGTTGGAATATCATTACGGTAAGAGCTGCAGCGAGCAGGCCCAAGACACAAGCGGCCCTTTGTTCGAATGTAGACACACACACACACACACGCGCGCACACACACACACACACCCAGACTCAGGCCTTCCATATCGCCAATATAATTACAGCTATTACATCTGACTCAAATATAACTTTACATCTCGGCCTCTCTCTCTCTGTCTGCGTCTTACTCGATCTCCCCTCTTTTTTTCCTCTCTCTCTCTCTCTCGCCCTCTCTGTATTCTTACTGTCGAGTACCCATGTTGGAGCCATGTATAACCATTTGTGTGTGTGTGTGTGTGTGTGTGTGTGTGTGTGTGTGTGTGTGTGTGTATGTGTGTGTGATGGCATAATGCTATATAAACATTACCTCAACTAACGAGCGGTAACTGGTCTGGCCCAAATTTTGTGTGTGCGTGCGTGTGTGTGTGTATTTGCATGTGAGTGTGTGTGTGTGTGTGTGTGTGTGTGTGGATGGTTTAACTTAATGACCTGTACAGTCAGTTTTTTGTTCGGAGGGCTTTTACTGTGAAACGAGGGGAAAATATCTCTCTCTCTCTCTCTCTCTCTGTTTCTCTGCTTCAGTCATATATTGAACGAGGGATGGTGGGATGAAGAGTGATAGGTGGGTAAAAGAAAGGAGGAAGGATAGATAGACAGTAAATTTTCCACCAAAAACTCTCATTTACTTTTAACTCCTTACCATTCAAGTCCGTGTGTCTTTCTCTTTAAGTCTGCAACAAGCAATTTCACCTCTTTCACAATTTTCTGCCTTTTTATAGTAAACTATTAATCAGTTAATCAAAAAATAAACAGTAGAGCTGTTGATGATGAAAATAATAGTTAGTTGCAGCCCTTATAGAAAGATCTGCAGGTCAACAAGAAAGGTGACATTAGTTTCAAGAACCCAGTGCAATTTTCATAAATCTAAAAATGCACAGAGAAGATTACTCCTTTGTCCAGATCAAAGATTTTATTCATTTATTTTATTTATTGCTTTATTTAACAGGGACAGTGCACATTAATAAACATTGCTGTAAATGCATTGCAGTAAGCCAAGAGGCTATTTTTCTTCTGTAGTCCCTGGACAGATGTTACAAAGTCACCTTAAACAAAAAAAGAGAAAAGTGACATAGAAATACTTTATATTTTTTTAACTTTTTTGTTCATTTTTCAAGCATTTAGGAGACTTCAACTTTTAATAACTTTTCTGTTAATTGATGCAGTTCAGGGTTTTTAGACTCCAAATGGAGGGTTGCTTTAAATTTTGTCTCAATGATACAGCAATTCCGAAATGTCAAAATAACATTTTCCATGAGTCAGTTCGTTTTTATAACCAGGATGTCTCATTGAGATCAGGATCTCTTTTTTTAAAAGAAAAACAAACAACTACAGTCAGACAGTCACACAAGCAGCAAACACGTAACAAAGTACTGTGTAGAAAGTGAGACAACCAACAATCAAGCTGCAAATAGAATCATTACAAGTAATTACAAGAGTCATAAAAAACGTCATATTACAAATCTTTGACATTTCCAAAGGAAATGAAATATTATAGCTAAAATTTCCATCATAAAAACTGTCAGTTTTTAAGCCAGCATGACACCATTAACCACCATTAGTCAGGAGCACAAACCGCGAGCTGAATACCCCGCAGCTGTACTGACCAACAGAGAGGTGAAGGGTTTTGTCCGGTGTACCTCACCGGACAGTGAGTGCATTTCCTTTCCCGTTTTTAATACAGGTGACATTTGGCGTCTTTGCAGCTCCGTGGGACAAGCATGGCGCTAACAGCTTCCAAATTCAGTTCCCACTGTCACCAGGGCCAGTTAAAGCAGTTATAAAGGGAGAAAGTAACACATGCTGTAGACAGAGCTAACAACAGCTGCAGCCTTGTTTCTCTACCTCCCTCCTTGTACTTAAAAAGAAACGCATGTCCTGGCTGCAACCCTCCTAAATCCTTGATATTTAAACATCTCCCAGGCCTTTTCAAAAACCATTTAGGCATCAAAAGCAAGGGAAGGGATTAAACTGTAGCAGTGTAACAAGCCCAAAGACAAGACTTCACTCATTTTCATTCTTCTGAGACAGTTTGCCAACTAGTAGCCATGACATTTGATGGTTTCTTCCAGACCGCCACACATATGTATGTTGTTACGTCGAATGTTATTGGCCTTTTGTCTGCAACATGATCGACAGTTTAAGTTATTCTGTACTCTCTCTCTCTCTCTCAGTAGTAGTCTTTTTTTTTTCCGTGGCTACAAGGCCAGTGAGTTTGTACGGTGCTGCAATCACATGTGATGGCAAACTGACTGCGTGTGTGTGTTTGTCTGTTTGTTTGTGACAAATTAGTGGCTTTAGAGTAAAGGCCTGTTTGTAGCGGACGACTGGGATGAAGTGTGGGTGGGCGATGATAATCGAAAACAGTCACCCACCATCGTACGCTAAAACGTGCGCGCGCACACACATACGCATGCATACAGAATTAGAAAATCAAGTATGATGCACCCACATTACAGATGAAAATTTAAGCATGTTAATGAATAATGTATTGACATATAGAGAGTGTCAAATGCCTCTTAAGGTGTTAATTTCTTGGCAGAAGATTAAAAAAAAGACATTTCGACATTAAGTCAAGTCATGATAAAGACATTTATCCATCCTTTAGTGTGCAAGAGTTTTTATTTTTGGACATTAATGGTGTTTTCAGACCGTTTTAACAAATGGTTTGAATTTAATTGCCAAATCTTAACAGTACAATTTGAAACTGGTACTTTTTGTCATGCGTACGTAATGTGCAGTGCGAGTTTTGAAAATGTTTTAGCGTGCACAGTCAGTATTGATAAGTTAAGTGTAAAATTGGCCTCTTATTATAGAAATTTGCTTTCATCAAACAGTTGATGTTGTGTTAGAATGATTTCATGCTCCAGATAATATCTCTATTGAAGTCCACTAAATTGTCTCCAGAGTGCTTTAGCTTATGTTGCTCAAAGCTATTTAAACAAATTGAGAACACACACTCTCACACACACTCACACACACACATACACTGTCTTAATATCGTGAAGTGACAACTGTAATAAGTTAGTATTATAAGCAACAGGTGTCTGTGTGTAGGCGATGCAGTGCTTCTCACTAGATTTAAATTAGCAATATGCCATATGCTGTGTGACAGAAATATAAAAACCATAAAGACTTGTACAATATGGATTATATTACGGAGAAATCAATGCTTATATTAAGAAAAAAATGTTTCTCTGTATTTCTTCTTCTTGCTAAACTTTTTCTTGTCTCTTCTTTCTCTTCATCTTCCTCTTTCACTCTTTCCCTCCTACACGTATAAAAAGGGAGGTGATTTAGTGAAAGTGGTTTAGTTCTTTGTGTTTTACCAACAGGGCCTTTGCATCATTGTGCCACTTTGTTTACTACCAACTCCAGACTTTGTCCATTGTTCTGCAGAGGAGCAGATTAACAATGGCCAGACTGAAAGGTGTAGTATAATTCTTCATAAACAACAAAACACAAATGTCTGTCATTTTTTTTCTGCCTCTCCTCAGTCTCTTCTTCCACACATTTCTCTCCTCTCAGAGGCTGCATCTCTCTGTCGCTCTACTTTTTGTTGCAATGGAAAACATTCAGGAGGAACAGGCGAACTTTTTAAATATTAATCTTAACCAAACAAATCTCTGCAGAGCCCATCAACATCATATTGTAACTATAACTGGAGTATCGCAGATTTGCTACAGTAACACACCTTGGAGTAATTTTCACTCATATTACACGAATACAGAATAGGGTGATCTGAACTTCTGCATGTCTGAGAGACAGCAACACTATTAAATTCTTCCCCTCCTTTCTTCCTTTTTTAAAACAAGATTTCGCACTTCACTAACTTTGTTTTAGTCTTCACAAAGATAGACACAAACACACTTTTCACAAACATTAATGGATCAGTAAAACATGTATCATATAGCATGACAAATGGATGAACATTTAATTCAACAAGCCGTAAACACACACTCTTACCTCTTAACCAGGTGTGTTTTTCCTCACTGGTTTCTGGGCAAAGCATCCAACATTCAAATTATTATTCTTATTTTTTTAATCTGATTTACAGTCTGCCACATGACAAGAAACTAAAACACCTCTGGATCATCTTGGCTGCTAATTTGCTCTACATCCTAACTTCAGCATCCCATAACAAGCACTCTACCTTTATAATTTGTGACTTGCCAGTTAGTGCTTTAAAACATACTAAATTGGATGACAATTAATATATTATTACTAGACATATTATTTTTTCTACCCCCTTTTTGCATGCCTAAAATACATTTTCATGTATTGATTCATTATTAAAAGTAAGAAAAAGTAAAGTTAAAATTCATAGTTGTTGTTTAGAGGTGACAGAGGTGTAGAGTAAACTCATCAATGAGAGATACAGACTATCAATATCACTATAATATGTACGGCATATTCCAATGTGAAAATCATCTATATAAATGCTTTATGCCAAATTGCACCTAATCACACTCCCAGCACACTAAATGAGACTAAGACTAATTATCAAATCAACAAACATCCCTCATCCCTCATCTCATCTGTTTTATGAATCAAATTATGATCAACAAACAGCGAAGCATCAGTCTGACATAGCAATGAGCAGTGCTCAAAATGACATCAGGAATGTACCTTTACACATACATGTCTAGTAGATTGTAACATGACCTTGTATACATTCAAGATACAGCTGTAAAAATGGGGCCAGGACTGCCTAAACAATGTGTACCAGACAAGGTGGACGTCAGCTGTTAGCTGTGCTGAATCATCTAGTAGAGGTTGTCTGCCTTCTCAAATGGGATCCTTTGTTTACTTCTACAAGTTAACTGATCCACACAGTGTGACCTCTGTGTTTATGACCTCCTGGTCCATAAAAGCATTAAGATTCGGGACTTTATTACCTTTCAATTTAGTTGTTAGGAATTGGCCTCAGTGTGCTCGTGACAGAACAACAAACAATCACAGTTTAACAGTCAAGACACATGATAAGAAAAAAAAACACATAACACATAACTTCTACCCATTAGTACCACTCCTTTCTTTAAAAACACATTAATAGGATATTCAAGTGTTTTATGGCTGTTGCCGAACTCCTACATCAAAAACCAGGCAGACAAAGGCTTCATTTATTTGACCAAGAAAAAAAAACATTAATTTGGTGAAAGAATGATTGAACCCAGTAATAAGTGGGTGTAGAAATGCATGAGAACGTTTGCTGTGTTTATGTTTAGATGAAAATTAAACATTTAAAAATGGTGTACCTTGTAAAAGCTGAATAAATGACCAATATATTTTTGCAGTAAAAGGTTTTATCAGTATTTTTCCTCACATCTGTAGATATGTGTGGTCCATAGCTCCTTACTTTTTGCTTTGTTACATTCCGATTTCAAGGAATCAAACCAGCATTGATATTTGCTTTGCAAGACCTATGAAATTTACAAGATTTGTCAGTTTTCATTAGATTTTAGACTTCTCCTGTAGTTACAATGTGTTTACAACAACAAAGTATTGTAGGCCCTGGTAAGATATGTAGAAACTATCATTTTCCAAAACATCTGAATGAAGTCCTTAAGGAACTAATTTGCAGTCAGCTGAACAAAGATATATGATAATGTTTGTACACTGTGTGTTAACATGCACATGTTTGTGTGTGTGCTTCTCCGCAGGGAGCACTGTTCAACACACACACCATCTGGACTTCTTCAAACACTGCATCAATCTAAGTTCCTGAACATCAGTGTGTGTATGTATGTATGTGTGTGTGTGTGTGTGTGTGTGTGTCTGTGTGTGGTATACACATACTGTATTTGTGCTTTGTGTCTGCATGTGATTGCTTGTTTGCATTTGTGCATACGCACAAACTTACCACACCTGTATATGTACTGTATGTGTAGGTATTCACTGTAAACATGCATGCACTACTGTTATTTTCTTGTTTTAAACCAGGGGTCCTTAAGGGGGTTCCAGGGGTGCCCAGCAAAAACGGGAACAATTTATTTTCACTATTATCCCATCCATAAGTAACACAATGACAGATGACACAATGTAGGACTATTTTGGTCATGGGTTTCATACACTTTCTGTAATGAAACATCTAAAAGCAAAAATCTTAAAAGATGGGGGACCCTGGGACAAAATCTTATCAAATGGGAGTCCGTGGTCTAATTAGTGTCATTTTAGGGGTCCTTGACATGAAGAAGTTCGAGAACTACTGCCATAAACAGTCCTGAATCAGCCTTAACTCGAGATGAACCAAAACAAACAACAACTTAGTCCACACTTTGTCCCTTGTCTGTATTTGTAAAAATATGCAAGTGTATGAAGTCATCAGTTACAAACTTGCAGCTTGATGGTTCATTTTGGTCTAATATAAAACTTTCGCATTAACTGACATGCTGGGTTAGGTGTTTTTGAGTCGTCCAATTGCTGGCTGATTTGAGGTGTTTTGCCAGGTTATTTGCAGCCTGGTTCAAATGTCATTTTATCTTTCAATAAGCCCCTGCCCCATTGGTTACTGTTGCCACGCCTGTCACGTTTTTCTGCTCTCACATGGGACAAATATAGTTTAATGAAAATGGTGGAAGATTTACCACCCAAAATTCTTGGTCATTTTCAGGGCTGCAACTAACAATCATTTTCATTATCGATTAATGTGCAGATTACTTTCTCAATCATTCAATTAATCATTTAGTTAGCAAAATGTTACAAAATAGTGAAAAAATGTTATTCACAATTCCTCAGAGGCCAGGGTTATATCTGACTAACAGTCCAAAACCAAAAGATATTCAATCTAGTGTCATACATGATAAAGAAACAGAAAATTGTCACATTTAAGAGACTGGAAGCAGAGAATTTTTGGTACTTTTGCTTGAAAAATGACAAGAATGAAAAGTGTTTTTTAAAACAATGGTTTGATGTAACCTGTAGTCTCTTACAATATTTTTTAGCTGAAATCCTTCTTGGCCTTGGAAGAAATATTGGGTGACTACTCTAGGTAGTAAGCCCAGAATGCTAATGATTGCAGCTTATGTTAGAGCAGATAAACGCACTGTTTAATCCATCCACCCTCTCCATCTCCATCTCTTGTGTTTTTTCTTTTTTAAAGTGCTAAAATAAGACACCATTCTCTAGATTCTCTAGATGTTGAGCTCTTACTACAGCCCCATGCACAACGCTTCAAAATATGGAGAAATCCAAAACTTGACAGGTCCATCTTGCCTTGTATTGATTGCTAAGCTATAGTTGGACAACCATTGTTGAGGGGAACGGTTTCAGTGGACAGTCGTTTCAGTCTGTTTATCAGGCTTGGTTATTTTTGAACATGGTGAAAGAATTACCTTAAAGTTACTTTGTGTTTACCTCTGTGGACCTCAGGAGCACAGTACTTTTCTTAACTGATAAAGTCTGCCTTCAAAGTGTAAGGTCAACATGGAGCTGATTTACTGTAATCTACTTTAGATCTACTTTAGATTAGATTGTAGACTGAGTTTTATGTGGTCATTGTCTCCAGCTGTTGTCCACATCAACAGTCTGCAGCAATTAATATTTATTAGTGTTCTTTCCATTTGCACTAATTACATCTTTTAACCTACTTCCTAACCTACATTACCTCATTGTTATTGCTGTTAGGCTTTCTGACGTTATTGATAATGCACATTATGCCACTTTCACTTGCACTGCCACAGCAGGTAATCAAATCTCCCATTTCCATTTTCTCATTGCATTTCTACTTATTATTGCAGAGCTACACCCATTACACCCTTCACATCCATCCGTTCAGTTGTCAGAGCGACAATGTTTGCCCAGTGATTCACTCCCTCTCACTGGAGAGCCAGGTATTACTAAATACAGTCAGGCCAGTGAAAGTTGAGATTTCCTTTTGCACTCTTTAAATATCATTTTAAATAAACAGGCAGTTAGTTAGTCAGTCCATAAGTCAGTCACCCAGTCAAAAAGCTAGACTGCACGTCAGCTAGTCAGTCATCCAATTATGCATCCAGTCAGCGTGCCAACCAGTCAATCAGTCATCCGGCCAAGTGGTCAGTCAGCCAGCAGAACCAGCCAAATAGTTTGCCAGCAAGCCAAATAATAAATTACCCATTCAACCAACCATCCAAAAACATACAGCCAACTAGTCAGACAGAGAGACAGAAGTGTAATTAGTGATAAGTGATTAGGATGTTTCAGTCATTTAGGATGAACAACTGCATTTTGCAATTAGGGCATCCCTCTTCTCTTTCCCTCTCTGTTTCTCCACTCCCACTTGTTCAATACTTTCTGCTCTCCGGTTACAGTTATGTGCATGGTCAGACACATCATATACACACATCACAAACACAAACATTAGGATTCTGCTCTTTGCTGCACTTAGAGAAACTTCCATTGAGAATCCATTAGCGGTCTAAAAGCTCTCAGACTAATTATGAATATAAATTCACTGATGTTCTCCGATGCAGTGTTCAGATTCACAGAAAGTTGTTTTTTTTTATTAAACAATATATATTTAACTTTTTGAGTTAATGCAGCGTTCTTGAATAACAATATATGAAAGTAGGGTTTGAACAGCTATAACTGATGCCGTGGTGTAAAACATATTCTCATTGTATTTATAAAGCTATCAAAGTGATCAAATAGTTTTGGTTTGTTTACTTAATCTAGCCATTGATTTTTTTATGTTTTCAAGTTGCTGCATTCTACTGTACTTCTAAATTGTAAAAATCGTTGCATTTAAACATCTGCTTAAAGGTGCAGGTGTAAGGTTTGGCCAGAATTTTAGTTTAAAACATTCAGAAATTAACTAAAATTATCGACAAAATGTGAAGAAATTACAGTTTTGATGTTATGTGAAAGACTTATATGTATTGTGTTGCAGAGATATCTACTGAAGTTAGCATGCTAACCAGCTAGCCCCGGCCCGTCCTGTCTTGTAATACCACTTTGTACCTCAGAGGCGATAGTGAGTCACTGTAGCGTCCAGTCTGCCTCAGTCCAACATGGGAGGAAGAAGCCAGGCCCCTTATTTGTTTGGATCAGGTGTCAAATTCTTACACATTGCACCTTTTAAAGGAAATGGTTTCTGTACCTTTATGAGTTTTTATTCTAAAGAGCAACGTTCCTACTGTAGCTGGAACACACACCTTGCAAAATCCCAAAAAGGACATAACTGCTGTAATGAACACAATAGAATGGGACCAGGATCAGTTAGTTGATTAATAAAGTGATTGTACATGTAATTGAACTAAAAAGTGGAAAAAAGTGGATTCAGTTTCAAGGGACTCTTTGCAACAAAGGTACTTGTAATGTTTGATCATATTTAAATTCAACAAGTCCTCCAAATTAAACAACCAAATACTTTACGACCTGTGTGGTTTTTCTTGGCAGGACAAACATGTCATAATGTCACATATTACAGTTTTTTTTATTATAATTTAATGCTCATTGGTTTTACTGCAGCATTTACCAACCATTTACATAAGCAAAACAGTCAATATAGAAACTCCCCTCACATTTTATTATAAATGTTGGAGGAGGTTTGCATGCAGACTCCTTTTTAAGCAAAACAGACTATTCACAAGACACACTGTTGTTATAGTAGTAGCAAAAACTTTTATAACTGCATTTATTTACTGAGCTGTGATTTGTCACCCAATATAAACCACCTGTATAATCAGTCCAATGAGGTTATATTGAAGGTTTTTACCTCCAGGCCTTCGACAAATTTGAAGCCTCACCCTTTTACCCTTGCTTTTTCTTGTTCTCTATCTCTCATTCCCTCTATTCTCCAATCATGTTTTTCTCTGAACCTCTTAACCCTCTAGAGAAAGAGGGGGGTGGTGGAGAGCGGCTGGAATATTGGGTTTCTGCTGCTAATGGGACACGTTCAAAAAGAGCCATCAGAAAATGGTCTTTTTTCATTTTTATTGGTGTCTTGTGGAAGTCTTTAGTTTCCTTTTCCCCACACAGATCTTCATTAACTTTTAGATTTGGGGTAAAATCTAGTAACCCCAAAAGGGCGAAGGATAGCTCGAGGATTTTGATTTCATGGCTTACACTGTCTCAGGAACAAGTAAAGATATTTAATGAAAAGCAATTATCTACTTTATATGTGCAACAACAATTTTGTGTTGAGAGAAAAGGGCAGAAGTTGAGAGCTATAAATTAATTACATTTCCTGCTCAGCTGACAGCAAACAGTGTGAGTGACAGCAACTTGTATTTAAGCAAATCATTGTGGGCAAGAATCAAAGAGATCCATTTCATAATTGTAAATATTCATTACCAAAAGTTAATCATTCATTATCTCTAAAATACACAGCAACCACACTATAAAAAATCATCCTCCACACACTCAAGTCACCAAAACCCCCTTGGAATTATATTTTTTTGTGAACTCTTATTTCAAATGGTGTATTGCTAATTTAGGAGCAGCCTTGTAATGTTAACCATAAGAGTTAGTCTCTAGGTTACAAGGTTGAGTCATGATTTGTTGAGGAGACATTCAGCTCATTTATTGAAACGGTCTCAGCCCAGAAACAGTTCTGGTCTGAGGGATGGTGATATATTTACCAAACCTCCACATGGTGGTGAGGACAAATGTCTTTTTTTTGTGCGTGTGTCTAGACGTGATAGTCTAAAGACTTTGTGTGGTTACAGGAAGTCAAAACTGAGTCAGCAGAGGCAGCAGATTTGTGCCAGCCACAGCTGTAATGGGATTGAAATGTTCCTTCATGAAAGGAGTTAATAATTATTGTTTACAGAAGACAGCTGGAAAGATACGAGAAAAGAGGACATGTGACAAAAGTCAGATGCATATTTGACCCCAGAGTGTCACATGCTCATGGTTTGATGTTTAAACCAGCAATCCACAAAGCTTCTATGGGCACTCTTTCTCTCCCTCTTTCTGTCAGTAACTATATTATGGCAATAACAAGATAATGTTGTTATGTTACAGAATGAATAAAGTCATTTTTACTCAGACATACTCTGTGTCTGCTGATAAAGAGGGCAGATCCAATATCGCAGCTGCTTTACAGTGACACACAAACACACAGACAAACATTCATTTGATAGAGAAAATCCAATATGATAACTTTTTACTGTCTTGCTGTCAAAGGGGTCAATGTAGAAAAATGACAGAGAGGGTTAGAGTATGTGTGTGTGTGTGTTTGTGTTTGGAAGTGTGACAATCTTATACAACACAGATGTTGTAAAGAGGAGGTCAGGGTGGACAGCTGGACCTAAAGTTGAGGTTTTTGAAAATGTCTAGTCTTATGCCTTAATCTTAAACCCATTGTACACTACCTGCCCAGCAGCAGAACAGCAGAGAGACAAACTTAACAACTAGTTGGTTAACATAATACACCATTTATCAGCTAAACAGCCAGACATTTCCCTCAGAAGTTGGTGGAGACCAAAACGGAGCAAAAAGGAGGTGATTATTAGACTTACATTTCATCTGGTGGCCAGACACACACTTTTTAAGGTGATAATATGTCAGTGTTGTGTTTACAATTTGTTCCAGTGGCCCCCAGGTGGCCAAAAAATCAGTTTATACTGCTTGATGCAGGTGCTTTTAGTTTTCTAAACATACCAACAAAAAACAGTGCCAGGACCAACTACTGTAGAAAACATGAATGAAATACTGTATATTTGCAGTGAAATTTTGAAGATGCGTTCAGTATAAATAGTTTCCTGTTAAGTTGATACAGAACTTTTTGGGATGACATTACACTTCCTAAAGAAATAATTTGCTCATTGTAATTAGATGTGTATGAATTAGAGCTGCAACAATAAGTCGAGTGATTGATTAATTGTCAACTATTAAATTAATCGCCAACTACTTTGATAATCGATTAATCATTTGGAGTCAATCTTTAAGAAAAAAATATCCAAATTCTCTGGTTCCAGCTTCTCAAATGCAAATATTTTCTGGTTTCTTTGGTCCTGTATGACAGTAAACTAAATATCTTTGGGTTCAGGACTGTTGATCGAGACAAAATGAGACATTTGAGGAGGTCATCTTGGGCTTTGAGAGACAGTGATCAAACAACTAATCAATTAATCGAGAAAATAGTTGACAGATACTGAAAATAATCGTGAGTTGCAGGCCTAGTATGAATATAATTTTTAGGAGAAAGGGTTGCCTTATCCATCTAATACCTTTGCATTAATTAATGTTCCTGTATATATGTTTGCTTGATGATATACACTGATACTGTATATTGTGTGTATGTGTAAGCAATGTGTTCTTCATACCTTTGTGTGTCTGTCACCTGTAGGTCAGTGAGAGGCTAAAAGTGTCATTATATCAGCTAAAACATCATGTGACCACCTCTGCTCGATATAAATCCTCGTTATCGTCACCATAGATTTTTATTAAAAGTCTTATGTAAGTAAGAAAGAACAGAACAGCAATCATTTCTCTCCAGGGAGGAGAGAGAGAAGCAGAAGGAAACAGAGAGTGGGGAGGGAGAATAGAAAATGCAAAGTTATAATTGAGCTATAAAGAATATTGTTAGCAGCAAATGATCCACAACATGTGATGACTCAGCAGTTCCTTGATCTTATCATGAGCCAGCAGTTCTGTGATGTCTGATATCACTCATGGGTAGACACACACACAGGACTATAGGTCAAAGCATAACCAACTCTAAGAGAAGAAATTTTGGTTGAGTTACTCCAAAAAGCAAAGTTGGTTCAGGTTGTACTGTTGGTCTTTTTCCTAGAGCTGAGAAATCTTGATGGAAAATAAGCAGCAATGTCCCGCATAGCACAACTTTAATACATTAGACAGTTACCATTACATTTGGTAATGATGGGAGTCAAGAGGAACTATTATCCTTGAGAAGCAGATCTATTTGTGGTTCACAATGGTACCAGGTCCCAGATATATTAACACATTACTGAGTGTGAAGAGTTTATTTAATCCTGCACAATTGAAAACATTCTTTAATAGTTACTGGTGGAGTGCTGGATAAATCGCTGTTGTAGAAGTCCCAATTTCATCACATACCAGATCTCTAGAAGTTATACTTCATTTCTGTTTTGTTTATTTTATTCTACATGTGTAAAACCAGAAGAAGCTGGATGCAAAATGTATTGTTTGCTCCCCAAAAAAGCGCACATTCCTTCATTACTTTGTAACGTGAATGCTGCATTTCTGCTGTTTACCTCGCAAACACTGTGACGAAAGACAAAATAGTTTGCCGCTGATAACTTTCCACAGCTGTAAAAAATTGTCTGTGTGTATTACAAACTGCTGTGCGGTGTTTTGGCATCTGATAAGGCTTTAAACGCATTCATCTGTAGCTACAACTGGATTTCCTGGATCGTATGTCATTCATCACTGGTGCCTTAAATCAACGCGGCCCCCTTGCATTGTTTTCAGTCTGAATGCAGCCTTATACAAAAATATAGAATAAGTTCTAGAGATCTGTTGCACGGTGACATCTGATCTTCATCATTGTGTATGTTTATCCCAAGTTAGTGTCCCACATTATGACCTTGATCCCAACATCACTATCCTCTGTGGGGGCTGGCAGTTGGAGACCAAACATTTAATTTTATTTTAATTGAATTTGAAAGTTACATAATTAACTTAACACTACTTTGTGGAGCCAGTAAGCAGTTATAAAAAGTTAATGTTAGCTTGCTCTTGTCTTTAGCTAGATAACTAGAGGCAGATCATTCAGGCCAAAAAATAAGGCTGCTAAGCTAGTTTGGCGAGATCATTGCCTGAACACTTCATTTCTAATCTGTGTCACACTCATATTTACTCTGTATTGAGCGATCGTATCGTATTGATGTAACATTCTAAAGTGTGACGCCAAAAGCATCAACCAGCCGACTTTGGAGATCTGTTTATGGTTGTAAGCATGGAGTTAGAGCAGAGAGAAAGAGAATTTGGGATAGATAGAAACCTAGTGACAGGATTGTTCCAACTCTTCAAAATGAGTTGATGAGGTTAAATTGTGGTAACACAAGCCGTGTTTCCATTAGATTCGCAAGAGCATTTTAAGGGAACTTTTGAAATGTCGCAAAAAGAAAAATGCAACCGGAAACAAAACAAATAGTTATATTGCCTTGGCGAGAGGTCTTCAGGAATTAGTTTCAATTGGGCAAGTTGTAATTGTTCTTTCATGCCACCTAGTATAGCCATGCTTCATGCTATCCGGAGACTCCGGCAGACACTGAGAGCGGAAACAGCTGATCAGTCATGTGAGTTTAAACATTCGCTACATCATTATTTATTCAACAAATGTGTTTCCATTACCCATTTTTGTACAACTCTTTTTCGACATTTCCAAAATCCACCTCAAGTGAGCGTAAAAACTTTTTAGCATAATTGAGGAAGTTTTTTTTTTTAATTTTGGCGTTTCCATTAAGCTTTTCTAATGCGATACTTCTAAATCTCTCTAAGTCTTTTTTTCCAAGGAAGAGTCTTTTAATCCAGTGTTTTCTGAGACTTGAAGAGTTGATTAAAGAACGTAACTGCTTTTTAGTCTGTGTCATAAATCCCACTTCTTGACACAGATGGGATTCTCTGGAGATAGAAGGGAAGGGGGATTGCCCTGTGAAGAGTCAGACTGACACTTAAATGTTGAGAGGGGAGCCTCAGTTTACTTTTGGGGGGAATTCCAAACCAAAGTTGAGTATACAGTACATCCATATTCTTGAGGTTAAAGGTCATGGTTGATTAAGCCCACACCTTCTTTGGGCTTTCAGAGTTTCCTCTATATCATACTACTAAATACTTTAAAATATCAGTATATTTGGAAGAAAACTAATTTCATGATACAAGGCTTAACCCTTTGAAAACAGACGTCCCACGGGCGGCCCTAGACTGGCCGCGGTGGGTCGCTGTTTACATGGTCCAATTCAAATAGATCTGGAAATAAAAACCATAACAGCTAGAGCTTTCATTCTTGTTGCAGCTGAAAGCTAAGGCTCCCATCTTTTATGCAATCACATTGTACGCTTGTGTCGGATGATGATGACGCCATTATATCACGTTACGTGCGGGTAATAACAACGGGTAAAACGTAATGACGACGCGGGGTGGAGCAGAGTGGAGCAGAGTGGAAAAGCAGGTCGAAGTCAGAGAGACTGAGAGAAAGTTGAGAGATTCAGATTCAGATATTGAGAGAGTAAGTGTATTTTTGGAGCATATACGTGTCTTTTTTTGTGATGTGATGTGATGACAAAGAAAAGAAGGCTTTGGAGGTTTTGTTCGCGGGTGGTGACCAAACAGAAGAGGCACTTTCTTCTGATCCGGACTCCTTCAGTGAGGATGAAGACCATTTTGCTGAAGGCATCGATCCATAACAGGATATGTAAGTACATTTTTAGGAATTATTATTTATTTATTAGTTTGTTTTTTACATTTTAGAGAGTTGTTTTTTGTGCTCTGTGTGTGTGTGTGTGTATGGCCGGGTGTGGGAAGTTTCAGACTTTCTGCACAAAGCAGAACGTTTCTGCTTGCCAAAGGATTATATTTTCAAGTTCATCATTATTTTTAATGATATGGTTTTTTTAAAAGTTTTTTCTAATGTCATTTTCATTTGTCTTTGTTTTAGCCCCACTGGAGATGAAGGAGCAACAGAGGACCACCCAGAGGCAAACCATCCCAACACACATTTTGTATTTTGCAATTTATGACACAATTTCAATACTTAGGCCTATATCAATCATTATGGTTTATTAGGTTGTACAGATTTTAGGGATATGAAGCATTTTAAGATATTCTGGGAAATGACATCACAATAAGCAAAAATACCAACGTAGGCACTGGGGAAATATGTCTATTGCAGATGAAACTAACAAAACGCCTTTGCACTCTGCTCATAAAAATGAGCATATCTCAAAAACTAAAAAATGTACGTAGTTCAAATAACTTATGGAATGTTAAGAAATATTTTGTTCATGTTTCTACAATCAGAAATGTTTTGGATCAATGTATGTTGTGTGTTTATTCAGTAAAATTTGATGAAAAAACATATCCGATTTTTGTATCTCTTAAATATATGACACAATTTCAATACCTATATCAATTATTATGGTTTATTGACTTACATAACATTTTAGCTTAGGTTGTACAGATTCTAGGGATATGAAGCATTTGAAGATACTCCAAAAAATGACATCACAATAAGCAAAAATACCAATGTAGGCACTGGTGGACCATTTCTATTGCAGAGTTCAAAGGGTTAATATTGTGCTGTTATATAGTGCTATATGGTGCTGTGTAATCAGACAAAACAGAGTATGGAAGAGGAAGCGACAACCGAACCAGAGCAACATTACAGCTACAGCCTGACTTCAGGTGCTGAGTTTCTCTGTGATCCAAACACTAACACAAACAAACAACTAGCTTTAGAATATAATCCTGGTGCAGAGATGTGGTACTAGTATTACGAATTATAAGGCCGAATAAAGTGCTGTGAAATCAGACAAAACAGTATAGAGGAAGAAGCGACCACGGGAGCTGTAACGGCGTCAGCCGAAAGAGTGGCGCTGCAGCTGGGTGGGGCTGCTGGAGCATGACCGCTGACCAGTGAGGGAGAATGAAGACAGACTGAAAACTCTGCTCTGCAGCAGACTTTGTGGTACTTTGGTAAATCTGACTTTGTTTTCTGACAGAATATTATATCAGACTTTGCCAACTCTGAAAACAGAATAGCACATCAGCGACTGTGTTAGCTGTAACTTGCAGCTGCATCCAGGTTTGACAACAATCCAGTCTGGCTCATCGTTGGCCAAAATAGGTAAAAGAAACAGCAGTTAGGGTTAGAAACACTGGTACGATATACCCAGACTCAATGAGAGGAAACATTTTGTAAATAAGCTTCAGTAAAGATATATAACGCTTCTCAATTTGTCTTGATGAAACGCGCGCAATGCATTCTGGTTGTTGTAGGATTCCCGCTTAAGAGCAGAATGGGGAATCTACATCCTTTTTCTCAGTTTTCTCTCATAGGGCACCAATTTCAAAAACTAATTGTACATTTCTACTGCATAGGTGACCTAGCTTTAAGAAATCATCACATTCACAGCAGTGAATTTTTCCTTTAAGAGTTTTAAGAGACAAAATTGTGTTTCTTGGTCACTCACAACGTAAGAAGCTGCATCTTTTGAGTTGACATGTCTGTGCAGATACTAGACAAACAATCAGAAACCTGGATAAAGTGGGCTAACCTTCAAAGCCAGGATAAGAGCTTATCCAGGTGTTAGCAGCAAGAATGAGGTGTTTACATGGTTAAGCATGTGAATGGGATACTCCAAGAACTCAGGCCTGCTTGATATACTAGTATGTACTGTATGTAAAAGTGCACAGTAAGTTCTCAAAGTTTTGGTGTGAAAGCTGACTTGACATTAGAACAGAAACAGCACAACCTGACTTGCCTCCTGCACATGAATAATTTATGAGAATAGCAGAGACCGCGGGGACTCATTACAGTCTAATGCAGACCTGGCCAGTGTCCCCACAAGCCCCTCAAGTTGGGGATCTCGTCCCTCACCATATTGAGCTTGATGTCACAACTCCATCTGGAGCCATTTTTGAGGCAGCCATTTTGTATCCCTCCTGGCAAACACTTCACCCATTTTATTTGGATACAGGAGAGAATTCGGCCTATACGAGCTTGCGGGGGGATCGTGATTAGGACGCCAACAAGCATGCAGTGGCTGGTAATTACAGTATGTAAGAGGGTTTAAATGTTCCAGTGGACTCACCAGATAATTGGTCATTATGTTAACGCACTCATCTATGATATGTTTGTGGATGAAATCATCAGCTGAAATCCAATATGCACTTTTTTGTTACTCACTACCTTCACTCCTCATGCCTCCCTTTCTCCGTCTTTTACTATTCTCTTTGTTTTTCTCTACCCCCTTCTCTCTTTCTTCCTCATTCCCTACGTCTTATTCTTTTTGTTCCTTTCATCCTTTCTACCTCCCTTACCTCCTATCCTCCTCATCTTCCTCCCTCTTCTTTTCCCTCACCACAGTAGGAACCTCTCTCCATCTATTCATGCCTCACTCCTCTCCAGTGTTTCACTCACCCTCCTTCTCTCTACTTGCATATGCTGTGAATCAGAATAGGTTTCCATGGGGAATGGCTCTGAATATTATCTTAAATTTTTCATTCCTCATCTCTGCTGCTAGTTTTACCCTCAATTTGTTGCCCAGAGCCAAAAAGCAACATGGGATTCATGAAACGTGCACACACCACAGAAAATATGATTATAGCCAATCCATCTCTTTTTCCATCCCTCCATCCTCCCTCACTATCCAAAACAACATGGGAATCGTGAAACGTGCTCACACCTCAGACTGTAGCACTTCTCTTTCTTTCTCTCTTGTCTCCTGTTTCCCTCACCCCATGATTCCCAGGTTTTGCCTCCTTTTCAGTCCCTTTCATTTTATTTTATTTTTTTACACTCCTCGCTCGCCTCGATCCGTGTTATCACTCCTTCTCTCCTCACTTCGATGTCTCTTTTTCTCTGCCTTTTTCTCCGTCTTTATTTCGCTCCCTCGTGCTCAGAGGTAATTCTCCTTCTCCTCTCCTGAGTCTTATTCATCATCATCCTCCTCCTTTTCTCTTTCTTTCTTTCTCTCTCTCTCTCTCTCTCTCTCACACACACACACACATACACACACACACATTGACATGCACAAATCCAGTCTGCATATCAGTGTCACCACCTCTGAACAATATAGAAGATGATAGCATTTGAGTAGGTTGAGGGAAAGAGAAAAACAAGGGAGATAAAGATGGAGAGAATTAAGAGAGGAAGAAGTGATCAAAACACAAAATCTATGTGCACAAGAGCACACAACTTTTCCAAAGATGTGGCCTTACATATAGAAACTTGCCATTTGTTTACTCCTACTCTGAAGTGCATTTCTTTCATCCCATGATGCTCTATCTAAACATTGTAAAAACACATTGTTAAAAGCCCTCAAATACAAGATAATTACAGTTACATGAGGGTTGAGAGCGAGCAAGAGAGAAAGACTGACAGATACAAAGAGAAAAGAGTCAGAAAAAAAAAGCCTATTTATTATGGATTTGGCCGACGAGATGTAGATGATGAGTAAAATATGGTTTAGTCAGGGAACTGAGAAAAACTGACGCGCAATGCAAGGCACTCAAAAGAGATGGGATGAATGTTTTTTTGTTCTCATCAAAAACCAAAGCTGTAATTTCCAAAACTCTCCATTGTGAGGAAATTCTTATTATTATATTACAAAGGATCCTGTTAAAGTGTCAAAATGTTGTCAGCCAAAGTCTTAATCATTCTGTAACAACAGAATGAAATTAAAGGGATACACAGGCCATTGTATGGATGCATGTTAGCAAGCAATATTCGGCTTGATTAACTATTTATAATTAACTTTTCATTTACGTTTATTAATGACATGTGTAAAGTGAGAAAGGGAGTCTTTAACACGATAGAAAGATAATTTCAGGGGGACACATGGAGGAAAATATACTTTAAGAAACTTTCTGTCAAAGAGGAGAGAGAGCAGATCTATTTCACAAAGATTGATTTTTTTTTCTTTTAAATTTCATAAACGTAAACAATTCATGATCCATTGTTCTCGGCCACGGATGTGCAAAAGCAAAAGAAAATTTGATAGAATTGCATGCACATGTTGTCCCTCAGATACTGTTGTATGCTTGTTTAGCATGAATTATGTATTGTATTCGGCTGAGCTTTTTTTTTTTTTTATTTGTTTGTTTTGTGTTGTTTTCTTGTGCTCCTGAATACAAGCCAGCTGTCAACAGGCAGCCCATTTTATGGCTATTTAAAATGGTATTGATCGTTTTGGAAATCCTCCTTTTAAAAATCAACCTTGTTACATACATGTGCAGTTTCAATATCAGGTTTAAAAAATACAAACTGGATATTTGCACCAATTCAATAAATACGTACATATGCACCAAAGAATTGAAGACATGTACAAGTCAGATACACACCAACCAAACACAGTCTATCTTGCTTTTAAGACCCACACGAACACCCTCAAACACACACACACGCACACACACAAACATTTCTGAAAACAACAATGTCATAAAGATGGAGAGACGGCGCTAAGAGAGAGATAGAGGGGTTGAAAAGAGATGAAAAGAGAATAGAGTACACTACACGCACACACTGGGGAGGAATGATAAATTAACATCATGTGTCGTCATAGACAGTTCACCCATGTGACATTAGCTAAGATGATGGATGAGCGTGGTTTATAGACAAAATATGTCTTTGTGTGTGTCTGTGTGAAACAGACTGAGGCTGAACAACTTGTCTCTGGCTTATGAACGTGCAAATATGTATGATTTTTGTCTTATTGGATATGGGCAAATCTATCCTGTTTTCCATGATCACGCTGTCAACTGAACATTAGTTTTTATGACAAATCAAACTTTTAAGACCTAAAATAAAAGTCTTAATCACTTAATCCATAATGTATATTACCAAAAAGTGATCTGCAGTATATGATGATAGACAAGACAGGACAAGAACATGAGGTTTTAATAATCTGAAGTGTAAAATAATTAATAATCACCAACATGAGGTTAGAGTTTAACCATTTCTCACAGCTGTACATACAGTATAGCCTATATATTTATATGTGTGCCTGTGAGTGCGTGTAAGTGCTCGACTGAATCTATTAACATGATATCATGTCATCAAATGTGCTTTTTATTAAACCCGATTAGATCAGCGAACTAGATCAGTAGAAGGCTTACGAGAAACAACTGGGACAAGTATTTAAAAGAGTAGAAGACAACAGTGATAAAACACTGTGTGATGTATTTATTGCCTAATGAGGGGAGGGAAAGAGTTTCGCTGAACATCACAGCTGCAGCTGAATTGAGCAATTGAACATTTGATCTGATCTAATTCTCGTCACAGACTCCAAATGATAACGGTGACAGTGGTGGAATAGGGGTCAGGGGACTCTTTGGTCCTGTGGGATGCTGGTCTCAACCTGTGTAATGCTCAGAGTAGCTGCTTGTTTGTAAATGATGTGATTTATCTGGAAATGTCCTGTCTGGATCTACAAACACTTTGGTGAATTTACAGCAACACTTACAGTCAAGGACACCGCTGCAGGGTGTGCACAAATGTGTGTGTGTGTGTGTGTGTGTGCATGTCCTAGTGGTGTTGGAGACATCAAATGTGTAGCTGTGTGTTTTTTAAGTAAACTGTGATTTTATAGGTTGTACAGTTTATGTACAGTATGCAGTACAACCTCTGAACCAAGTCTATACAGAGGTTTCCTTAAAATGGCATTCTAGCAATTTATGCTACACCTCTATAAAATTGGTGGACTCATAAGAGTCACATTACAAAACAAATGATCAAAATTGATGCAGAAGAGGCCAAGGTATCCTGATTTTTAGTAGCTTACTCAGGGTTAAGGTCCAAAAACTCTGGATCCTACATTTCCTATAATGCACCTGGTACATCTTTTTGTTAGGCACTTTTGAGGTAACCCTGGTGACCCCACTTGGATTATTTTCCAGAGCCACATAAGACATTATACATTCATTTTCACCACTTGTAGTACTCCTCATGACAAGCAAATTGGTTCCTGTCTGATTATAAAACTTTTATGAAGGTATTGATCCATAACTTCCTGATATGATTGCGCTGTCTAAACGCTTTTTTGTTAGTCTATGGGTACATTATCCATATTTGATGCTGCACCATGGTACCATTTTAATTACTGCTCACACTGTGCAAGCATGTGTGGACATGTGTGTTGTGTATTATACCAATAATCCAAAAATACCAGAGATGGGAGTGTTGTTGATGATAAATAGGCACTAAATGTTTTTGTAACATATGAAATTATTTAACTCAATGATTTTACACATTGAAAAAAACAGCGATAATTGTTGCATTATCCCTTTTAAGTAAAAGTCAAGTATTTTGTAAACCTGCGTTATTCCTTTGATTGTACACAGCCCAGAAACTGAATGAAGATCAGCAGTTTTCTCACATACCGAGTGATCTCACCAAGATGTGACATCTCCTGAATGATGTTCTTCCATTGGAAACAAATAGAAGATCAACTGCGTGGATGAAACAAAAAAGGAAATTTGAGCGTTTCCATGAAACTGAATTATAATTCGTAGTTGTGCCAACAGTTCTAATGAGGAAAATATGCCCTTATCCCCCAAAACTGACACTGTTGATGTCTACAAATATGGAATAAGCTGTCACAGATCGAGAGGAAAAACATGTCAAGTCTGGTTTAGGGTGGATTAACCCTTTAAAACTGCTAACCGAGGCACTTGAAAGCAAAATCAGAGAAGTGTCATTGTTGTCTTGTGAGTGAACGTAGAGTAAATAAAAAGTGCAGCTGAACAGAGAAAAGAGACAAGTGAAAATCTGTGTGGAAAGCTGGATTTGATTCCCGCAGAAATGGCTTTGATAGCAATGTGTAAAAGTAGACACTGGTAGCGTGTAGACAGTTGGCACCATGAGACAGACAAAGACTCGGAGAGAGAGAGCAACACATCGAGCGAGAGGCATTGTGGTTTCTCTTCTCATGGATATATAATCAGTTTAAGAGGAAGTTTTTTTCCCCATCAGTTTTGCTTTGATGCACAATCAGATTTCGACCCGCACTGTAATTCTCTCTCTCTCTCTTCATCTGTCCCACTCTCTCCCTCTCTCTCTCTCTCTCTCTTTCTGTCCCTCTGACTCTCTTTCTCGTTGGTGTTTGATGTGGTGGCACCCTGGCATTGTTCTTGCTATTGTGCCAGTGTGGAAAGAAGGGAGGAGGGACGGAGAGGACGGGACAGAGATAGATGAAGGGATGGTATTGCAGTATTGATGTGGCATTGAGGCCCCAGTAAAGTTGAAAATCTGGATATAATTGACAGCCACTCCGGCAGATCTGGGATTCCCATCAGAACACGGCGGAATGTTCTAGAATGATCCGGAATGACCTCCGAGAACTTTCTGGAAGGGCCGACGGGCAGCACGACTCGTGTGTCATCATATCATCATTGCAAATACCGAACGTTCATGTTTCTAATTATTTGTCCTGCTTTCCCTCTTTATCTTCCATTCAGCTGTCCTTATCACGCTTTTGTGTGTGTATGTGTGTGTGTGTGTGCACGTGCTCTTGTACTACCATCTTTATGAGGACCAGTTTTGGGACTTTTATGGGGGGACATTTATGTAAAGTGATGACATTTCAGCCATTTCTCAATTCTTCAAGTTTCACAGCTAAAACTTGCTTTGAGGGTTGAGGAGTAAAGGCGGGGACACACATGACGACTTGAGCCAATGATGAATATGATCTGGGTGTGGCGACTGATCGGATCGAGTTGGAACGGGCCGGTGTCGGTCTGGATCGGTCGTTGTTGACAGTCAGCAGATAAAATCGTTCATTGTGTGATATGTGAAGATCCTAATCTTACATCTTCAGATCCAGTCGCTGCAAGTCGACTGGATCAACATGTTTGATATTTGCAACTGGCCTCTGCAACCAATGACGTCAGTTGTGTTTTTGTCAGTACAAGGTTTGTAGTGTGTAAAGAGCGCTGAACAACTGAAATGGTGGAAAAGCTGATTGAGCTGTAAAGAGTTGAGTTCTGGTTCTCCCACCAGAGCTCAAGTCATTACAGAGCAGTGGTTCAGAGTGTCGTTTGTGTGATTACTCAGTCGTAAGATTTGTTCTCCTTCCTGGCTGTCAAAGACTGAAAAAAATAAGTGGTAGAAACAATCTTTATGTGTGGTCTGTGCAGTTGTGTAGGTTTCAGTTAGTCTTTAGGTGTGTCCCCAGCTTTACTTTACACCGGAAACTCATTTCTTTTCAGACCTCCAGTGGTTTAACTTCTCACTTCCAGTGGTTTAACTTCTCACTTCGCAGTAGTGATGTACAGATGTATACCAGGACCTTGTTGTATCACTGTTGGGTGTGGTTACAAGTCCAACAAAGCACATATATGACCGCATCCATCGGTGATGCTGCATGTGGTCAGAGGTGAAACAGGCTTTGAACTTTCAACCTGTGCAGATTGCAAAACAGTACTTTTCAGCTTGATATTAAATGACTCACAAAGCAAAGTCAAACTAATTCAATTACAGCAACTGAAAGTAATCACATTGTATTACTGAAGTGGCCCTCTGTTAATAATCCCACAATGCAATAAATCACATTCAATAGATGAGAAAATTATAGTCGTGTCACACCAGACGTGTTAGTGATGATGCAGAATGACGATGATTCATTTAAAAAGATGGAACTTTTAAAAAACTTCTTGTTAGAACACTGCAGAGAGAATCTGTCTGACTGCCGTAGTCAAACGTTAGTCAAACGTTTGTTGTTGTCTTTGTTTCGTGCTGTGTTTCCTGTTTGTGTTGTACTACTGCTGCACAAACAGTTACCCTCTGGGGACAATAACCTTTAATCTTCATTACATACGTCTTATGTCTTGATCATTTGGTGTTCGTTTTATTTACAACGAAAAACTGCTGCTGAAGGATTTTGATGCAGATGCAACATCGGTATCTTTTCTTCTTTAAGGGCACATTGTACAATCAGAAATAAGCAAGAGAACATATAAACCAACACAAGAGGCAGAATATATTCAAGACTAACAAGTTATTCAAATAAGATTATATAATCTAATTAAACCAAGATAATGGGATTCTTTAATCTGTTGATCTGAAGTGAAGGAGAAGCACACCTGTTTCCTCTTCATATGGTACCTGATCTTATTTCCAGATGGATGTGTTTGTCTGTGTGCATGATTATCTGCAGGTGTCTGAAGTGCATTTATGTGTTTAAGACCCCTCCAGTAATCCACACACACACACACACACACACACACACACACACACACACACACACACACACACACACACACACACACACACACATACACTTGCATGCATGCATACATTTTTCTCAGTCTCTCTCTCTCTCTCTCTTATTCTGTTTGACCCTCTCTCTGTCTCTCTATTGATTCAGAACAGAGCAAATGACTAATTCCATTTAAATAACTCAGGATGAATACAAACCTTTACTTGACTCATACTGAATACCGAAAAGACAATCCAGAAAGTGACTTGCACAGACCTCCAGATGAAACCCTATGTTTGCTTACACCTCTATCCTAAAAGGCCATCCCATCTTTGATTTGCAGAAGTTATAATGGTGTCTAACAGAGTACAATTACACGGGTATCATCTTTTAAAACTGTGATAGCAAAGCCAAAAGAACAGTTAAGTTTCAAATAGATATTTAATCAGAATTTTAGGTGCGTGCGTCTACTGATCAAATACAAAGTGAAACCAGGTCTACAAATGACTAGTGTGTAATACACCTTTATTCCTAGCCTACAGCAATGAGTAATACTCTTCATACATTTCCCTTTGACATTGAGCATTTGACATTGGTAAATGACATACAGTATTACATCAAATAAATTGAACACTGTGGGCTCTATACTGGTGTTGGTGCACGGCGTGGAATGCAGTGTTGCACCGGCAAACTGGCAATTTCCCGGGGTGCAGTGAGGTCATTTCCTTGACTGCGCCAGTGGCTCCACATGTGCCACAGTGGAGGTGAGGTGCAGTAGAGGGTGTGGCAAAGCCAATACAGTAGCTGCTATCTGGGGTAAGCTAAAAGAGGCTTATTTCAGTTAATCAAGACCAGTGGTGAGTCTGTGTCCGTGGGGAAAAGGGAGGTTTTGTTATGCTTATGGCTTCAGAGACCTAGTTGCTGATTTACAGATTGTGTGCACATCGCAAAATACTTTTGGAGTTTTCACGTATTAAGTCTCGAATTACCACCACTGAAGTATGCGTTCTATGTATCGTATTTTCACTTTATTTTATCTTTTATCGTATCTTATCCTATCTTATCTCTTATTCCATCTTATGTACATTTACATGTTTTTATGTTCAGTTTAGGTCTTTTTTGATGTGAAGCACTTTGAGCTGCTTTTTTTTGTATGAAAGATGCTATACAAATAAAGTAATTATTATTATCTTGGTGCCAAGAATAAGTGCGCCTCGTGCAGTTCGCCGCCCACCTTCTCAGAGCAGGTCGAAAGATGAATGCATCATGTTTCTCAAACTCTTTCCCAGACAACAGTGCGTTTCCTCTGAGGAAAACTCTCCACAGGAGTGCCAAACTGTCAGTACTTCATGATGCGGAAAGCTTTGTGTTTGAAGGGGTTTCAAGTTATGGATCACATGAAAATTTTTTGCTCACAAAATATTTGCTTTATACATTGTTGTAGAACTACGTCAGGTATCAAAATTGTTCCAAAACCAAAAGGGGATAAAATCTGTCAAATGTTCACCTTTCTTTTCTCATTGTAATGAATCCAATCTGTCACTATACACTTGCTCTCAGAGAAAATATAAAAAGTTAAAAATGCCACCTGTAACTGTCAGGCGTAACTGTGGCGAATTCAAAAGAGGAAGTAAAGCGTGTGCGAGAAAGATAAAGGGCGATGATGAGAGACTGAAAGAGAAAGAAATAGAAAGACTGAGACAGTGAAAGTCGGAGCATGAATGAGCCAGAGAGGAAGGAAAGAGAGAGATGAGGGGAGAGAGACGAGAGATGATTGATGGAGCCAAAAAGCCGATTTCTTGCTTCATCTGATCTGCATTACTCTGCAATCAGCAGACACACCCGCATACACATACAGACACACACACACACACACACACACCTTGCAATCAACACACGTGCACACTCTCTCTCACACACTATTAGTCTGCAATCAACATGCAGGTTACTGATCAGCAACTGTCATCAACAACACGCACTGCATACATATAGAGTGCAAACACACACACATATACACACACTCTCAGTTTAAGCTGGTGATGAAGTCAGTGCTCGTCTACCTCGGTGCAGATAGCTTTGGTCATTGCAGGCTTACACACACACACACGAGTATCAGAAACAGGGAAAATGCTGCACCCACAGGCTCAGTCTGAAGGATGTCAGTTTCAACATGTGTTAATCGCAACACCTCCCACCATGTTTTACTGCTACTTTGGGTTTTGTGTTTTGGACATGGATGGCCTTGCTTGCTTTCTTTTTTATTTTCTCTATTGATGATCCCCAAAGGACAAATTCATCTTTTCGCTTGCCTCCTCAACAGGAAGGTCAAACCGCAGGGTCAGCTACACAACTGCTCCCCTGGAGCTGTAGGCCTTCAGTATCTTGCTCAAGGACACTTCTTTCATTTTGTCCGTAACAAAAAAAAAAAAAAAAAAAAGATGACACAGACTTGTGTCCGCATATTTAGCATATTAACCATGTTAATGATTAAAGTATCGTGCACAGTGTTTCATTTTGCACTATTCTATAAATAGAGTAATGACCATCGTATGAAAAGTATATTCAAAAATGGGATGGCTCATTTTTGATGAAATATGTAAAACCATGTATGTTTTTATTCAATTCTATTCTATTCCTAACTGCAAGAGTGTGTTTATAGCTGATTTCTTGTAAAACTCTCAGTATCAGGAGAAGATAGTCACACATACTGATTCTGTTGTGACATGAGCGCTGTTTTACAACTTTAACACATGTTTTAACAGCGGTTAGACAGGAAGTCCTTTACAAAAGAGAGTTTCAGCAGTGTTGTCCTGTTGCTGACCCTGACCTTTGACCTCTCTCTGGTATGGGCAGCAAAAGATAAAGTCTCCAGGCCATTTTATACAATAGCCACTGAGAATTCTCAATTCTCCTTGTCAGACAAGTGTCCATTATTCTCTAGTGTAACAAGGACAGTATAATCGAACACCTTTGACTGTTTGTTTGCTGCTCTAATTTAATGGTGCAGTTTTGAACTCCAGATAAGGACAGCAACAGTAAGGCTTAGCTATATGCTATATATATATATAATGCAGTGCCAAACATGTTTGATATTCTTGTGAATCTGGATGCCTAAATCAACTAATGATGATAAGAGGAAAGAGTGGTAGCCTGCAGGTTTTATGGACAGCTGCAGGGGAAAACCAGCTGAAAGAGTTTGACCTCAGGTGTTTCTTTGCCTCTGTGTCATTTACAATAAATATGGAAGATACAAGTTGGAAGGTATTATCCCGCACACATGATGATGCACACTGGTTGTTCTTTGGAATAATTTTGTATACAAGCTTGTCAACTCTAGATAATGACATTTTCCATTGCATTATTCAAATTTTGGTTCAGAACAGATCTTTTGTTACATGTAGTATAAAAAAACCCTTAAATGAATGATGGAAATCTTCTGCAGGGGTGATTTGAGAAAATACACAAGTGAACATTTTGTGACATTCTCCTGGACCCTTTTAAAATCTGCCAAATCAAAATTCATGACATTTACCATGTTAAAAAAAACAAAAACAAATACATTTCTTTTTACTGGTCCATCAAAGACTTGCTGTTACATACAAATATCCTGCATATATTCTGCATTGCACTGCATATACAGTTTACTTACAACACTGTACATTGTGTGTGTTGCTAATAATCTATTTTTATTTGAAAGCAGCAAAAAACACATATATGCACCATGGATGTATAAAGAGAGTTGGATACAGCGTTGGAGGCAGGGCTCTGTGAAAGTTGCTCTGTGGTGCATGAAGCCAAAAAAGCCACTTCCCGCTGTAAAGAAATTACGCGTATGAAAACATACTGTGCACGCTCAATAGGCCGCATGCACACATGGAGCATGCTCATTAGAGACTTCCGCTGGCTGAGACTACTAACTTCCCGGTTTAGCCCTCCGGCTAACTTGAATGGGGATAAAACAATTCAATTGTGCAATTTTTCTAGGCTTTCGAAATGTGAAATCGGACCGAATGGATCAAATTCTGATAGTGAAACGAGTCATTTGGCAGCGGTCGTTATTGGTTTGCAGACATCTCTTTCAAACATAAGTCTATGGGGAAAAAGTCTTTTTGAGCCAGTGCGCATCACCTGACATTGTAATTACACGGTTTGGCCGCTATGTTAAATTTGCTTCAAATCCCGGCGCTGTTCCTGTATCCAGTTCTCTTTATGCGTCCATGATGTGCACAAATACTCACACACAGAAACTGCTTAACATAAAGATGATAAATGAATGCTCAGAACTGAAAACATTCTGAAGTCAATGAAACAAATGTCTTTCTCTCTCCTCTCCTTAGCCCACAATTTGGTCACTCACACACACACACACAGAATGACTTATTAGCGGTCTAATGTATGTGAAGTCTTTCAAAGCAAATGCACGCAAACGCACACACGCGCCCCATGTAGATGAGTGATTAGTAACTTAATGTTAGTGAAGCGTCATCATTTTTCAGTTGAGTGTTGGAGGTTTGTTGGTATGAATTATGACCTCTGTTTTGCCATCCATCTACCACTCTCTCTGTTTTCCCTCCATCCTCCCTCCATCCAGCTGTCTGTCTTTTATGTGTGTGTATGTGTGTGTGTGTGTGTCTCTCTCTCCTCCTCCGTTTCTGTCTTCCTCCCTCCCTCCTTCTCATCACTCTTCTCTCTGCCTGCCTGATCACCATAATCAGATATGATTTATAGTGACACACACATGCAAACAAACACACACACACACACACACACAAATTGTTCAGTCAGATATTTGTCCTGTGGTGGGCTATCATAATTCTAACGATAACAGAATCTCTGGAAGATTAAAAAAACACACTGCAACAAGATGTTGTCTGATAAATTACTCTTATTGAGCGGTTTATGTGCACAGTCGTGCATTCACACACACGCAGAAACTCACATTTTTACACACACATGCAAAAGCTCACATTTTTACACACAGACATGCACACACACACACACACTAACATACGACTATGTATTTAAAATGACCAAATCCATGTAAGCAAACAGGATACACACACACCTATCCCTCATCTCTGTCATTATTTACTCATCCTAACTCATTCTGATGTGCTACACTGTGTCTCAGGTTAGCTGATGTAAAAATGCTAAATGATGCCATAGTGCGCTAACGAGATTTATGCTGAAAGCATGCTAATGCTTGCTGGTAGCCGATGTTAAAGGTGCAATCAGTAATATTTCACTGGCTCTTTGCACAAACTGACTGTAATTTATGAGCAGGGACTTGCGAGCGTTGCTGATCAATGCCAGCCGCTACAGAGGTAACAGAGGAGCTTTCAAACTTTCTAAACGGGCAGGTCTGTATAGAAAGCTTGTATCCTTGAATGAGAAAGTAATGGCAGTCAGTGAGATCATTAGGCCTTGGAGGACTTCTGTACTCTATTGGACTGAATGATTTTCTGTTCCAGTGTGAAAAAGCCACCCATTAACTGATACCTGGCCTCCCAAAATGTATGAAAATAAAACTTTTTATGAGTTAGCTTTGAAATGACTGATGATAAGAAAATCTTTACTCCAAAATATTTTCTCAATTTATTTTGCTAGCACCAAATATAGTGGCTTTTCAGGTATTGACTGAGGGAGTTCAGCCGGCTGCTTTTTTCCAAAATTGTTACACAAAAACAATGGCCAAAAGTTGAACATCTTGAAAGATACCTAAAAAAAAAAAAGGTTCTGAAAATAAAGAATTTTAAAAACCCATCTCTGTATGTGCATGTATAACACTGCATGCATAGAGATGTGTTCAACGACCTTTTGACAGTTTAGACACCTCTACCACTGCCCGCCTTCTCATCTCTACCTTGTTACCCATTAAAAGATAAATAACATAAACCAGAGCTAAACCATGTCTTATTTTATAGAGGATCAATAAAATGTTGAACTCAACTCTAAATTTTATTTGTCAGCTGATATAATGAAGCTATATATTACTGTAGTTTACTATGAAAGAGGGTGAAGGAGGGAAGAGGAGTAGAAGGAGTAGGAGACAATTGGAGATTAAGGGCGCAAGGGGGTCAAAAAGAGAAAGACGAGGAAAGGAAAATGAGAGGCGTAGAGAGGAGAGTTAGTGAGGGTGTGATAGGAGGACGGAGATAAAAGGGAAAGGGATGAAAGACATGGAGGCAGGGGGGAAGAGAATAGAGGAGATGATGGGGCAGAGACATACAGATGGAGAGAGAGGGGATGACATATAAGCATGGTGATGACCATATTGTCTGCATTATCTGCGGTGTGTATGTGTAAGTGTGAGTGACGCAGAGCAGAAACTATCCACTGAGAGCAGGCAGCGGACAGCAGCTCTCTCATTTCATTCTTATTCAAATCTTTTTCTTTTTTACCATCTAGCAAACTTTATATTTTACTCAGAATATGTATGTGTCTTTTTAATGGGTTGCTTTTATTTGGAACCACTATGCGAAATGTTTTTGGGTTGTGGTTTTGATTTTTGTTTGCTGCCTCTCCTGCTTTTTTCTTCATGCCAATCTCTCTTTATTTTGTATCTCTTTCAGACAGAAAAACAGACAGAATGAATTCAAGCTAAGTGAAAACAAGGAGGTGAAAGGATTGAGACTGACAGACACTTTGCCTAGAAATGTCAGGTTGCAATTTTCCATCTTGTGTGAGAAATTCACCTTAGACCGTAGAGCAAAACCCTCTGAGTTTTATTTCACTTACTTTCCAAGTCAATCAAATTATAATCTTGTCTGAATAAAAATCAGTCAGAATGCCTCTCTGATCCAAAACATATCTTTCTTTGCCAGTAAAAAGGGAAAACATGGCATTGTGCCAGACATTCCTGTATTACTAATACATGTTAATTGTATCATTGGAGAACTCCAAACAAGTTAACTTTTATGTCACTGTGTTTGCTGTGTCTGCTAACACATTTGGCTTCCACTGGTGGCAATAAATTGTACAGAACTTGGTATAGCAGCTTGTCATCTACTGGTTTTCAATTTGCACCAAATTGCATTGAATTTGTGTGTGATCAGAAGGGCAAAATAGCAGGTTTATCATCAAAAGGAAGTGCTACGCTATGCTCCAACTGCTAGCTGAAGTCCATAAAGTAAAGCACAATTAGTTATACTTGCATCTGCTTGGCCACAAGGGTCCACATATACTGTCCGTCATCTGATATGCAACTAGCATAGTATAAATGGGAGGCTCTTGACGGACAACTTCGACCTGCAAGGAGAGGATCACGTGACCAACGGAGACAGTCAAAGGCGTTTAATAGGCTAGTTTTCAATAGACTTGCCAGTTGTACTATAACATCAGATAAACAGTGAAGAAGAACGAAACACGACTGGCACTTGAAAATGCGTAAAACTCTCTACAGCAAAGAGAAAAACGCAGTAAAGCTTACACAGCTCAATGCCAATATGGAAAAAACACAACAAACGTCATCTTTTTACAATAAATTCCTTCTAAAATGTGTCCGTTGTAATATTTTAGATTAAAAACTACATCTGCAAACCCATAGTCAGTGTGGTCTATAAAATAACGTATCGGGTCACACTCAGCTACCCCTATTCGGTCATGTGATCTCCCCTCGCGGGTCCTATTTGTCCGTCAAGAGTCTCTCTAATATAAACAGAATCACTTATGCATTTACTATTGATGCCCAGTCCATTTTGAAGTATATATGGCTGAAGGAATTGTGTTTGCGTTTGGGAATTGTGTTTTGCTTCCACCTTGACTTGCAGGCTCTTTCATATGTGTGGACGCTATAAAACACACCTGGAACCAAGTCAAAGCATGAGAGGCCAATATCACAAATCAAAAATTTGCCTCAGGGGGGTTAACAGTCTGTACAGCAATACATCCTCCATCCTTAGATCCTCAATTCAAATAAGGAAAAATTCCCTTAAAAGAAAATATCAGGGAATAAGAACCACAGCAGTCTGTAAACAAACCAAATTTAATATGGTTTGATGTATACAGCCTGCTTTGTTGTACTGGTTTGCAACCTAAAATGTACAGCAGACTCTATACTACACACGCACACACTATTTATGCTGTATGTGAGTGGCAGATGCACAGTAGATGTATGTAAAGTAGTAACATTGTACTGTTACTGTGTTTTCTCCCCTCGGCTCTCTTTCTCATTTACTCTCTCCTCTGTCATTGCATATTAGATGTAAATTACGGCAGAAAAGTTTGAATTTGAATCTCTTCTGGGATGCTCTGCAAGAGGCAACAACACTCTCATTGTTATGCCTACCCCTTTTCTTGTGGTAAAGGCAGAGACAGACAGACAGACAGACAGAGAGAGAGAGAGAGAAAAGGATCCTCTCTTCTCCCACTTAACCAGGAGAAAATCCAAATCTCTCCTGGTGAAACCATGAATTCTAATTTTAAAAACATTTTCATTAATTTCCATCCCATTTCCTGTTTCCTGGCCTTTTCTGCTGCCCACTAAACACACTCTCACGCATGGATGCACACAAGCCGGCGTAGACACAATGGTGCAAAAGTTTAAATTGATTGGTGCGTACGTCAGTCAGAGTTGTGTTTTCCCTCTGGGTCGTTTCACAGCTGTTTTGTGTCCTGCCTGTGTGTGTTCAGTATTTTAGTGTTCCTCCATCTCCTCCTGTGTATAAAAATTGTCTTTGTTATTTAATTTCCAATTAGAAGAAGAGAAAAATGACCTGTCTTTGTAACTTTATTCTTCACCCTCTGCATCTCTCCGTATCTCTCTCCAACTTCCGTTTTTCTTCTTTCTATTCCTTCACCGCTGTCATCTCCATTTTTCTCTCTTTTATTCATCTTTCCACTTTTCCTTTTTTATGCTTCTCCTTCTATATGACGACCCCTGTCACCTCCAATCAAGTTTCCCTTCCTTCTGATCCTCATCCACATCTGGGAGCATGTAATGTGATTTGATCCTGATCTCCGTCTTCGTTTAGCCACTTGATGACTTCATCTCCTTCTCATCACTGGACGTGGAATTCCTTTCGTCTCAGATGCCAGTTGCCAAGCGGTTCACAGGCGTACTTGACCATCCATAAGCCCTCTGCAGTGGATGACTATTGGACCATTGGATTACCACCTGACTGTCAGCATGTCATTCCTGTAACCTGGTTACAACATCTGATTGGATGCAGCCATACAAAGCAAGCTGATTGTTTTTCTCCTCTTTTCTCTCTCCATCTCACGTACTCCATGACCCGACCTCCTCCCTTTTGCAAATGTGGTGATGGTTTGTTCTATATTTGTGTAATGTACAAATACTCCTGCATTCAAACTCATTAGACACCATCACATCACCTGGCTCAAGGTGTATATTGTCAGCCTTTTCAGCACAGGTGCATGTGCGACAACAAACTCAACAGGACAGTCCGTATTTTCACGCCGTCTCACACTGAGTTTCATCAAACAGATTATGTTGTTATGCAGGAAAATTAACACATCTACAAGCTCAGTGCCCATATGATTTGTGTATTTCAGACAAAGCCATAAAATGGTTTTCTGGGACTGTCGCAATCATGAAAATCACGTCCAACTGTCATTTATCAGTGCAGTCGTATTGTCAGGTATTGCCTGCAGTCCTCCTGTGAGTTATCAAGGCTGCAGAAGTTGGCTGTGCTTTTTATCCCATGTGAATCTACATTTCCCATCATCTATTAAGTAAGAATTCACCTGCAAAAGTCTACCTCCTTCTGCCAAAAAATAGAGTCATTGGATCTTTTTGGCCCCAGGTATATAAGCATCTCAGTGAATTTTCTTTGTTTGTTTTTTTTGCTCATTTTCCTTCTCTTTGGGGTTGAAAGCTGCAGTGGGAATGAACGAGAACTTTGATTTGTTGAGCATTTTGGGCGCACATTAAGAAGGCTCATCAAGCTGTGCTTCAATCGTATCCGGACATCTGGGATTTGCTTTGTAAATCCAAGTGAAACATAGACTTAGTTTATCCTGTGTGAACAAAACAGACGTGGGGGGTAAATCCAGTGTGAAGCACTTCAAACTGACATTAGCAGCCAGACACACTGAGTTGTTTGGCCTACACATGTAATATTCAATGTGAATATCACATGGGCTACCTTATGAAACCATTACTCCTGTCTTTCTCGTCTAGAAAGTTTGTAGGGTGATGAGAAGGACTGAAAGCCGACATTATAAGCTAACACAGTCTTATGACGTTGGAACAACAGTGAAACCGTGGCGACACAATGGTAAAAACAACTTTCCTGCAGGACAGAGAAACTGTCCCATTCCTTAAGTTGAGTGGTATCCCCATAAAAGAGGGCCAGTCTACGGGGTCACTGAGGTTCATTGTCGAGAAACACAGACAGAGAAAAAGTCTGAGAGGAAAGAGAGAAAAACAGACAACAGAGGGGCACGGCGACCGAGGAGAGGGGAGGGCAAAACCTCATCAAACAAGCAAAGAAGATATACAAAGTTTAAAAACAGTTTTATGAAGACAAGAAGCAGAAAAGAATGAGACAGAAGGAGGGAGGAAGGGGTGGAGGCCGGGTTGATGGCGCATGCAGGGAAACAACAAAAAAAGTAAAAAAGAAAGAAGAGACTTTACCACAGAGAAGCCGATTGCATGTTCAGATCTTTAACTGCTGGTCAAAACAATTACGCATACATAAACACACACACACACACACACATCCAGGACAGGGTTATTCTAAGCGATAATGTCTTTACCAGTGCAGAGGCCTCTTTAGATTTGTTCCTGTGGCCGGGCAGCTCTGAACCCACAAGCTATGATAGTAACTAGCTGGTACTGAGACATGAAAAACCAATCATCTCAGTCATAATTTGTATAGGTGACAATAATTGACATGGCATTTATTTACCTTAACAAGAGAAAGCATATGGTCCCAATTACAGGTTAACCTCAATTTCTTTTGGCTGGTCCGTAGTGCTTGGTATGGGCTAAAGTAAATTTACTAACCTCTTATGATACTCAAATATATCTAAAATAGGCAAGCCATGTCAGATACTTGTAGTGTTACTTATATTATTAATACTCTGAAGTCACAACAATGTAAAACACAATCTCAAAAAATCTCAAAAAAAAAAAAAAGGACAAAAATATGTTTGTCCTGTATGTATTAACAAACAATGCACCATAGGAAGCAGTATTTATTTATGCGCTGAATAACTACAGTAATTGCCTGGTGAATTGCGGGGCTTTCACAACGGTACTCGTATCTATAGCAACGTGATGAACATGCCGGCGTGTTTCATTGTGCGAAATGTCTGTTTACACAATGAAACATGTTTAATGTAATTCATAATGACAAGGCTTTAAATTTATCAATATTTGTTGTATTAAATTAGACTCCTCAATGGTAATTCTGCCACTTTTTTATTTTATTTATTTATGTAGTTGCAATTACTGGCCTTTATTTCTTCATGCACACAGCAATAAATATACATTTTATTTTTCTGTACTCTCATCTGCACTTTTCTGTTTCAGCTGTGATTTGAAGGCAGTTGGTTTGAATCCTTCCTGAGCAGTGAAATTGAACGCGTGAAACTCAGCCACATTAAAAGTACCCTTGAGCAAGGCATCATACTACCTCGGTATAGGGTTTCTTCTTCATACATTGCAAATGAAGAACAACATACAGTTGATGACATAAAGCTTACTGACTGAGCAAGACATCCTACTCTCACTACCATCCTACAAACATCAGTGTGGACAACATATGGAGGACCAGTGTAGATTTAATCCAGTGTCCAGTAAAGGAGCAGTCGAGATCCGTGACCTCCGTGTTGAAAAACTGTGTGTGTGTGTGTGTGTGAAGGAGTTGTTGTATTTGGAAACTATTTCACAGGGAGGCCCTCTCTCTCTTCTGTGGTCGCTCTCTCTCTCAATTTCTTTCCTTCTTTTTGTCTGTCTATCAGTCGATCTGTTTGTCTGTTGTGGTCGGTGCTCATTTTAGCCTGAGGACAGCCCAACTCTGCACACACACACAGACACACACACACACACACACACACACAGACACACACATGCGCAGTACTTTGGCAATGAGCTCAAACAAAACCACACTGGTCCAGCCCTTGGCAACTTAGCCAAGATGAACTGACCACTTTGACGTCCGTCTGGACACAAACACACACAAACAGAGTAGAATAGAACAGAACATAATAGAATAGAATAAGATAGTGCAGAATATTTCGTCATTCATCATTTCATCTCTGCGATACCATGTTTCAAATTGGCATCGGATGAAGAAGATTTGTGAAAAAAAATATTTCTGCTCTTAGAACATTATTTTGGAAGTCTATGTCTATTAAACATTGTGGTCTACTTTACAGTGAAATTCACTTACTACTTAGGAAATGTAAAATGTTTTGGATGAACAAAAATCACAGAATTTTTGGAATCAGTCAGATATGACTCAAGCTTGGAAACAAGAGACGGACCAATGGCTTGCTCTGACGAAAGAGAGGGGAAAAGTATTTCTTCACTTATTGACGTGTTTGAGTGGGCACACTACACCCCGACACACACACACACACACACACACACATATATACACCCTGTGCAGGGCCCCAGCTAAAAGCAGAGGGAACTGTTTCCTGTCTGTGGAACCACGCCCTGAGTGAAAGAAGGAAAGAGTGTAGGGCACACATGTACTTTGGCAAATACAGTTTATCTGTGTACTGGACTTGTAATTTTTTCCATTTTTGTTTTGATCTGCAATGACATCGTTAGGTGTCATTTAAAGTTTACAAGAAAGTCGTGTACTGCACATGACATTAATCAAACTGTATAACAGCGTGCAGGCGGCTAATTGTCCTCTCCACGTGTAGTGTCTCGGATATTTAATCTTTTCATAATGTGTTGTAGCCGTTGATGGTTAGTTGGATGGTTAGATGGTGATAATATGAAGAACCTGTTTGCTTTTTCATCATCTTCTCTCTTGTTTTCTCTCTTCTTCTGTCTTCGCCACACTTACACCCCCTCCTCACTTTATTTTTATGTTTCTCTTTCTTTCTCATGTCTCTCTCTAGCTCTCCTTTTCCTACTATAGAGAATAGAGTCATATATTTTGGTCTGGGGTTATGTTTAGACCTCTTAGTTCCAATTAAAAGACGGGTACACAGTTTTTCCAAGTCTGTCTTAAAACAACAGACAGGTGCCCAAATTAACATTGACACATTTTTCTTGCTGTACTCATACATGACAATGCCTCTGTGCACAGAGCGAGGTACATAAAGAAATAGTTTTCCCAGTTTAGTGTGGAAGACCTTGACTGGCCTGCACAGACGCCTGACCTCAACCCCATCCAGCATGGGATGAACTGGAACACTGACTGTGAGCCAGACTTTATCGTCCAACCTCACTGTTGCTCTTGTGGCTGAATGGGAGCAAATCCCTGCAGCCAGGTCCTTAAAATCTTGAGGAAAGCCTTCCCAGAAGAGTGGAGTTATAGCAGGATATTACCGTAATGCCCGCGGTTTTGGAATGTACATCCTTGTTCTGCTTTTGGGCATGCAGTGTATTTCTATATTTGTCTTTTTTCACTGTTTTCATCATTAGGTGAGGACACCTGCCATTAGAGAAATAAAATAAGAGCTATTCTTGTGTGCATGTGTGTATTCTTGCCCAGGTGGTCATCACAAGGATAAAAAAGATTATGAAAATCCGTCAAATTGAGGATATGTGCACACATGTGTACCTGCAGGTGTCTGTTTGTACATATGTAGATTGTGTGTGTGTGTGTGTGTGTGTGTGTGTGTGTGTGTGTGTGTGTGTGTGTGTGTACTCAGGTACATAGTATAAGAGAAAACTTAGCCAAGTATAAAATTGGCTTCACTAGCTGGCTGCTCATATTCACTCAACCAGCCTTGTAGCTCCGCACAGAAACTATCGTTCAAATCACCTTGAATGGTGATTCTCTCGTCTCCCACCTCCACCTCTCCATCTCTCTCCCTCCGTCTCTCTCCCCCTCTCTCTCTCTTTCTCTCTCCAGTTCCACAGGCTGAGCTCTATTTTAGCAGCCAGCCATAAGAGATTGGGCGAGGATTCAAATTGAAACCTGCCCATTTATGAATCAAATTTGTTCCGCATATACATTTTCCATAGTGCACAGTACTGCATTAGACTGTGTTTAGATAAGTCTGCGTGTGTGTGTGTGTGAGAGTGTGTGTGTGTGTGTGTGTGTGGAGAGGTTGGCATTTCATGAAGTGAGAAGTCTGTGTGTATATGATCTTGCATGTGTGTGTGTGCATTTGTACAGTTCTCAATTATGCCATTGTTCCCTTCATCAACTATGTTTACAGTACACTTACTCTGGGTCTTACCCTGATGCTCTGTATGTATGAAAGTTATGATTTTTGAAGGCGTTTAGATTTATTAATCCCCTCACAATTTAGTTTTTTTTTGTTTTGTTTTGGGGGGTTTTTTGCTTCCTGGAATCACATATTTATTTATTTATTCCAGCAATAGTAACCAAAAGGTTGTTTGGCATCATTCACTATGTGGACAACATATTAAGACCTGCTGCTCCTTTCAGAGAGCTACACTGACCCGGTGGTGGACAGAGATTAAAGCTCCTGCTCCTATTGAAATCCATTTCAGTCATGAAGAGGACACAGGTGAAGGAAAGAAGACATATTGGGCCTCATGCATGAATGTTGTCTTATTTTTCTCCTATGTGGGATTCATGCGCTATGAGCAGAAATATGTGTCACTAGAAATAGAATTTGAATCATTTCTAGTTGAATTTGAATTGCTCAACTTGAATAATTGAATTAAAAAACTGAATTTGAATTACAAAATTTAAATTTGTATTGTTTAACTTGAATAACCGCATTGAAAAACTCAATCTGAATAGCATAATTTGAAACTGAATTTATTAGTTTGGTACTGAATTTCAGTAAACTTGAAACTGAATGTAATATTATGAAACTGAATTAATTTGCTCTGAAACTGTATTTGATCCTCATTGAAAATTCAACTGTCTGTATACTTCTACATTCACTTCTCACAATTCAATTTCAGTTCATGGTCATTGTTGAGAAAGAGCAATTGAGTGCAGATTCACAGAGCTCCTTTTCAAGTACTTTTATTTAACAATATCAACGACCAATGAGACCTAAATATTTCAAAAACTTAAAGTGTTTTCTCTATTCTTTGTAAAACTGTAATTTTATGTCTTGCCATTTCATAGAAAAAATACTTAATGAGCTTTGCGCTGACAGCCAAGTCTGTTCTTACCCACCTGAGTATGTTGATGGATTGCATTTGATCTTAAATTAGATGTCCGTGCCAGGCAATTTGCAATTAGCATAAGGAAACACCCCAATAAGCCTATATAAGGGCAGCAGAATTAAGTGTCGTGTGCAAACCACAAACCATCAAGCCACTGCACTTTGACAGGTAACATTAAACTCAGACAAAAGAAGAAAAGAAAGAAAAAAAAAGGAAAAATGCCACCAAAATGCCAGAAAAAAAAGTTTCTTCTGCAGAGAGAGCTTTACTTAAAGCAACACACACACAAGGAACCCTTGTTGAAACACAAGTGGAGTGGAGAGGAGAGGATATGGCACGACCATAAATGACAGCAAAATGCAGCAAGGACTGTTTATTTATGTTATTTACCTAATTTATGTGCACTCATTTCATTTCAGCTCAGTGTGTGAGTCTTTACTGCATTTTGCTGTCATTTATAGCCGCGCTACTTTGTCTCTATTCCTCTGCTCGGAATAGTAGAGGGGCGGGGCACACGCAGCGCAGCAAAGGAGAGACAGTTACTGTACGTGCAATAAAAGCTTCACGAGTAAAAAGCCAATAACAAAAAGCTTTCATAAGATAAGCAGCTTTGCACACAAGCAAATGAAGAGCGAGTCTGTTGCGTCAGCTACGCTGACTTGAATGCATGGCAGGAAAGTCGCCACTGACACATTGTTTGTAATAATTGTAATACTGCAAATGCAAAGGCTTTCATCAGCAGGCCACAGGCTCAATCACCATTGTGTTACCTCATTCAGAGATAGATAGTGACTTAACAGACATTTATTTAAATTAAATCTTTGAGATTATAACTTTAATGAAGTTAGTTTTCAAGTGTGAGCAGGGGGTTCACTGGTCCAGAAAAGTGCAAAGCACTGCAAGAGATCACCAGTGCGATTAGTGCTGTATGTGCAGAAGAAAGAACTCTTAGTGAAATTTCTTTAAAAGATGGTTTGATCTGAAAATGGACACCAAAAAACAGCTGTCTGCTGCCAAGCATACTATTACAGCCACAGGAGGGGGCCAGGAAACTGTCAAAACAACATACATGGATGAGCCATCATTGGAGAGGTTTCTCTGTTGGGGTGCAGTCTGATATTCCATTGGACAGTGACCTACCACAGCCAGGAAACATCCTGTCAGCACCAGACAGCATGCCCCAGGATCACTAGCAAGATCTGAAGAAAATAGTAAGCATCAATCCAAATTTTTAATCTTCAAAGGGAATTTAATTAAGGTGATTGCTTGATTCTACATTAAACACATCTAAAAATCACTTGAATTTTACCTAATCTATAACCTACCATATGCCCATTTTTGTTTTAACCTACATGCCCATTTTAAATCATTGGTTTATGAATAAATTAAACTAAAAACATATGTATGTCTTTATTTTATTTTTCAGATGCATCTGGCTCCAGTGTGCCATCCATCTCTCAGAGATGGACCACCAAGACGATCCACCTCAACAGACATCATCTCAGAGTCGGTGATACTAAAATTCAAGAGCAGATATTAGAGACTCTTCACCATATGTCTTCCACTTTTTCACAAATTAATGACACTCTTAAAGAAATAAATGAAACTTTAAAAACCATTTATCAAATATTTCACAACAAAAGTGATCTGCTTACAGGTTAAAAAAGTGAAACGAGTCACTGTTGCATTTCAACGCCACGTCTGTAGTCAGGTCCCATGCAACCATTAACCTCCGCGTCTTCAGGTGGTTGGGGGTTGGGGTGGGTGCACACCATGTTTCATTGCAGTATTGTGCAGAACACAACAGGTCGTGGTTATTTTGCACACTTTTTCAAGTGTGTATAAAAGTTTGCCACCTGCTGTGTCTAGGCATTGGCCTTTCAGTATACCAATAGTCTGCTCCACCTCCACCACTTAGTGAGCACACTTCAATTTCTAGTTATAGGCCACCTTCTGCTGGGTTTGAGGGTTGGTAAGTGGTGTCATAAGCCACAGTAGTAGCGATCACCTTAATTGAAAGTTGGATTCATGTTGAAAGGTAATAATGCAGACTTTCTATCGTATTATAACACTTACTGGTAAGCCACCCATCTCCAGCAGCACCTCGATCCAACCGCATACCCACCGAATTGTTGTGCAGCACGAAAGAGTCGTGCTCTCCCCCCGGCCGGCAGACCGCCACATTCTAGATGTGATTCTGTGCATCGCATATTATTTTGACGTTGATTAAATGGAATTGTTTTCTGTTAAGGAATGGGAACAGATTTGGAGATGGTGCCTTGGGCAGTCCAGCAATGGCACAAAAATCCCTTTTTATCTGGGTCTGCTGAGCAGCAGTGTATGGAAACTGAATGTACTGTGGTGTTAAATGGATGATACCTTGGAGCACACGACTAACAGTGGACTAGGATACGCCAGACCTATTACTGATCTCTCTCTGGAAGGTCCCAGTAGCCAGGAAACTGATAGCATTGAGTACTTGCAGATGAGGTGGAGTGGGATTAGATCATTTTGTCTCTGATCTTAGTTGAGGCTCCAGAAGAGCACACAGGTTTTGAAGAATCTGCCTCAGTAATCGAAAACAGCTTACGAGCCACTCCTCACTTTCAGCAAACTCAATCTTTAAATACAAGCTGTCTTCTCAAGGCTTGCTTGGCCAACGCATCGAGCGGTAGCAAATAAGCCATTGTGGATTCGGTTGGGCACCGCTTCGTGCTACTTTATATACTATGACCAATCATAATTAATGGCATATTGGTCTGATTTTGTTGTCACTTAGGCTAGACCTAATCATCTTTAATAAGTGTAAACAGTTAAAATTATGAAATGAATAAATAATTGTAGAACATTTTTCTTCTATGTTTTCATAAAGTAAATTGCTTTTTCATCATCACAGCACAAAACCGAAGTTGGCTTTGGTGTATACTTGCTTACCGAAGAACAAGCGCTAACTGTAGCTACATAACACAAGATGCAACAGAAGCTATGACAATATGAATGCGTTTCTTTAAATTAATATGAAAGAAATGTATTTTTCTCCTATTTTCTTCTTTTTTTTTCTTTCTTTAATTTATAAATACACACAAAAACATTATGTAGAGTGATTACTCTTCTCAGTAATTTCACTGTCACGTAACCTAATAGATTTGGCAGCGAGCCTTTTTTCAGTCAGCATGATCTTTTACTTCCTCTCCGTAACAAAGCTACCAGTGGAATGGAGGCGGGTTGGGTTCCCCCCTTCATATACGTTCAGCTTCTTTCAATTGCAAATGATGAACTGGGTGAGTGCATGCACTTTGGGACCTTTTCCACATCGACTTCAGAGTTAGAAAGAGAATTACTTTGACGTACTGTAAGCATATTGGTTTCATTAAACTTGTTTGTGAAACGCTTTTATAAATGAGGCTACGGGGCAGATAAAATACAATCAAACGAGCCATGAATGATTACTTACACAATAGACTTTAACTTAGGCACATCCAATATTTACCCGTAACAATAAACACATCTGGAACACTGCACCATAAAAATAATTTCTAGGGCCAATTACAGTAAGTTCATTGAGTTTTATAAACCCAGGATGCGGATTTTGAATGTTGATATTTGTTTTTTTAAGAACATATTACCAAGTAAATTTCAGAAAAATTAAAACAGCATGTTATTTGTAACAGTGTAAGAAAGTAACTCTTCAGTCATGTGTAATACTACAGAGAGAAAGAAAGAAAAAAAGAAAGAATGGATTAATAGTAAAAAAGTAAGTAAAAAAATCCAGAATTGACAACAGAAAGATGAAGATTTACGAGAGATGAAGGCCTAAAAAAGAAAGAAGGAATGAAAAAAAGTCCTGCTCAGTCCTGTATAAACGAATGCTCCTTTACTTCTCATCTCCCCTGAGCAGAAAGAGAAGACGAGGGGAAAAAAGAGGCAAAGCGAGAGAGAACATGGTGAGATGGAAAATGTGAGGAGCGGGCCGGGGCTGAGCCGGCGGTTTCACCAGTATAACTGTCCTATTGTCTGACTCGACCAGAGACTGAGCGCAGGAGACACACACACACACACACACACACACACACACACAGACGTGCAGCTGTGTTGTTGTCATGACTGTCATCAAACGCTGAGTAAATTCTAATGCGTGTATTTGTGCGCTTGTGTAAACCATAAACACAAAGTTAGATTGAACAGAGAGGACACTAAGATGAGGAACAAGCTATGATGGCTGCTGTGGAAGTGTGATAATGATGGTGTTGATTTATGCATTAGGCATATCATGACCACTAATCGTGACACACACACTGCAGGTGTCAAACCACTGGCTAGCATTACAGACTCTGACTATATTCAGTGGTGGAAAGTACAAAACTAAGCACATTTACTCAACTACTGTTCATTACTTGAGTATTTCTATTTCCTGCTACTTTATACTACAAATATTGTACTTGACATCTCATACATATACTTACTTAAGCAAAACTGAAGCACTATGAAGAGACATTTAGTTGTTTGTTTGAGATGTGTGCACTTCTAGTTTTTGATGAAACCTAGGTCTTGGTCCTGAGAGTTGAATGCACTTTTTTAAAGTAAGTTTGGAGTGTAATGTAATGTTTTTTTGGGTTATTATTACTCCGCCAGTTATTTTACAGCCTTAGCTAGTAGTTACAAACTGTGTACTGGCTGTAGATATGATCAACCCATGAAATATGATGCACTGTTGCAGATTAAATTACCCAGTGGTACATAAAGCAGCTCAATTTGGCTTTAACTATAACATTAAAATGAGACTTCTATGATAATAGATCTGTAATAATAATCTAATGAGATGTAGCACTCTGAAAGTGGACACCCTGATTAATTAGCACTTTTGATACTTTAAGCATATTTTCTTCATACTTTATTTCAGTAAAATGTTATAGGCTGGATTTATACTTGTGTATTTTCACTTGCCACTTTTACTTACATGTATTTACTTAAAGGGATAGATCTGGATATATCTTGACTTGTTATCAGCCTAACTCCTTTTCAAGCCTTATTGAAAAAAATGATAGTATTTTAGCATTATTAATGCAGTTTTACTATGCAACTTATTTAGACTAATTATGTCTCCATTAATGGGCGCAATGTATGTATAAAAGTATGATAGTTTGGGTTTATTATCAGTAACTATAGTCCTGTAACAAGGCTTGTTCATTAGTTGCTGTCAGCTTTAATTACAGTATCTTGCACATCCGTCATCTGTTCACCATGGGACTGTAGGTTTTGCTACACCGGGGGTGAGGAGTGAGAGAGTTCTGGAAAGTTCAGCAGACTCGTGCAGCTGCCAAGAAGTGAAATGAAATAAAAATTGGATAGTTTATGTGTTTAATGTTCACTGTAACCATGACTTCTGTGTGCTTGGTTTGATTTGAGCCAAAATTGGACTCCATGAGTTTTGGAAAAACTCTCTTCATTTGGCATAAGCCGTTTTGTGCACCTTTAATACCCCACCATTTAGCCTCCCTGTCACCATGAATAAACCTGTAAACAGAATATTCCAGTCCAGCTGTGGTGTCCTGCTCTGAGAGAGAACAGCTTGCCAAAATTTAAAAAAAGAGTATGAGAAAGATGGGGCCGCCTGCTCCCCTCTGACTGAGCGCGAGGTTACTCCTAACACAGTGGAAAATAATGATGATCCCAGTGGTAGCGGCACAAGTCAGTGCTGATCAGCAGCATGGTTTCTGTTGACATCAAGGTTATTTATATATACAGTATGTTTCTTCATCACAAGTCTCATTTTATATAATAAAAATAAACAGATACAGCACAAATTAAAAAAACAGATCTCACAAATCAAATAGCAACAACAGGACAAAACAAACTAACAAATCTTCCCTATGTAATCTTGTTAGCGGCACTCCACTCCACCAACCTTTGACTGTGCAAGGAAAACACCAAAGCATAAAACCTTATTTCAAAAGAAAATGGAAGAAAACTTGGATACAGGGAGTTCAAGTTTGCACATACAGCAAAAAAAAACTAAAGTGGAAGAAGTAACCTAATTCAAATTGACAGACATCTTAACTGTGTTTCCAATAATCATACAATGATCTTAACTAGATTATGCTCACAGACTTATGTTACCTGTGTGTGTCCAAAGGCAGGTGACATAAGAATCCACATTTAAAAGGATCATTCTTAATGTAATTGTGTATTTAAATGTAGTGACTATGCAGTTTTGTGCAGGTGGTAGTACCATGAGAACTTGCCCCAACTTCTGCATAAATACACTGATTGTAAGAGAAGTTGTTAAACTGCGGTTATTCTAACACAGTGATGATTTGTTTACATGTTACTTGAGTAACTGGGTTACCAGCTGACAGTACTCATGCATGTCAGTGACATCACCATTAAGTACAATCAGTGTTACAGTCTAATCTGGACAAAGGATTGTATTTCTACCAGTGCGGTACATTAGATCACGAATAAATATGAGGAGAAAAGAAAAAAATGAGGTCTCACGAAATCTATTAACTTTCAATAGTATCTGTCAACAGTATCCCTCTTATTTCTCCTCTCTCTTCAAATTAATAAGCTTTAAGAACACAAAGGACAAAGCTTTACATATTTCCAAAGAGCTCTCTCTCTCTCTGTGAGTCTCTCTGGTTAATGCCATGTGTCATGGTGGTACCAAGACAGATTTATATCTGCACTTTTACTAAACGCCTCAAAGTTTTAAAACAACTTTTTAAAATCTCATCTTCCAGACACAGAATCTCCTCGTGTGTGTGTGTGTGTGTGTGTGTGTGTGTGGTTGCTCTAAGAGTCGAGGGACACAATGCACAAACGGGAGGAAAGACAGAGAAGAGGGAAATGCAGACAGAGGGAGAGAAAAAGACAGGAAAAAGACAGGCTGTTGATTTGTGAGCAAAAGTGTGTATGTAAAATCTATAAATGTTATACTGACATATGGACAGACCAGCAGCAGTCCAGCGCGTAAACCAAAACCAGATTTACTTTTTCATAAGTTATGCTTTCCATTTGACAAGTATCTCCGTCTTTCTGTTTTTTTTTCCCCTCTTTCACACATTTGTTCCCCTCTCCCTCTCTCTTTATGTGATAGCCACTAAAACCTTTAAGCTACTCCACGTTATAAATTCAGTTTATAGAAATTGTTCTGGGCATGAGAGAAAGTCCAGTGATCTAATTACAAAACTCCAGATTTTACTGCAGGTGAAGAGTAGATGTTCAGATATTATGACACTCTCTGGGACAGGTTTTATTTGATCTGGCTGTTTATGACGGATGAGTTTGAAATCGAAACCTCTCAAAGCTAAGTGCCGTTAGAGAATTTATCACGAGAGACATAATGTGAGAATAAATACTTACTCTTTTTACAGTAATATATTTCCTAGGGCTACAGCACACACACACACAGACACACACTAGCTGTAATAATAATATATTTCCCTAAATTTGAAATATTATTATTTCACCTAATCTACATAATATAAATATTGTAATATTGCAAAATATAATAAAAATGTAAGTTTGTCATATCTGTTATCCTCAAATTGACTCTAAATGTAAGATGGTTGTGGTCATTCATAAGTTTTTACAATTTTCAGATGCATATATTTGTTCAATTTACTCCTACTCATTAAATATTATACTAAATTCAATATTAATATCACCCCAGTTGCTCTTTCCACCAGCCCAAAAGCTGTACTCTGAGCTAACTATGCTCCATAAAAGTATGCACATAACCCTGGTTAACTTCTGTCAACATCAATATACTTCAATTTCTTTGTACAATTACTACAAATGTTGAATTTCGAGTGCAATCCAACATTTATAACATTATATATTTGTGGTTTTCAATGCATAATTTAATAATTGTTTAAAATATTAAGATCAATATATGGGACAAATATTGGAAGTGAATATTATACATCCTTGTATCTTCAGTAATTTGTTACATAAAAATTGAATACCAAAATAGAAACTTTAGAAAACAGGCCAAGTTACTTATTCATTGATTTATTCATTCATATTTATTTTGTTATTCAGACTCAGCAATATACTCATCACTCATTACAATACAACTCTCCTAAAACCCACTGTTTTTTCTTAAAATCAGAAGAAAAACATTTTCTTCAACGGTTATAAACTTTTCTGAAACTGTAGTGTACAATCAAGAAATATTAATATAGGGGCTGGCATCTGTACAACAGGAACTGCATGTTCTTAAACTAATATCCACATGTAGTGTTTGAAGTCAGACTTTAACTGTGCTTGTAGGATTTTGGGTGTGCCTTTGGTTGTGCACAGGTTTATTCATAACCTTGGATTCTCTCAGACTTGTTTGCTATTTATGTCTTCCTGCTGAAGCACTGCCTTTAATTTGTTTGTACTCTCAATTCACTTCTGTACGAACAACGGCATGACAACACTGAGCGGGCATCACGCCCTTGGGACATGAAAGATAAAGAGAAACTAAACATCACAAATATGAATTTTTGTGTGTCCGTAAAAAAGATTTTAGTTTTAGTTCATGAAATTTTTGTTTGTTCAAAACTCCTTCTCATGCAGCTCCTCATCAAGCCAGTCTACAAAAACAGTGCTGCAGTGAAACTCATATCCATGTAAACTTAATGTTCATGAAATGTAGCATCGCAATTTATGTACTGTCTATGTATATATCACATATACATCTCTTTGTTGATGTTTCACTGAAGCCAACAGCATCTTTAGAATAGATCATGGAGCAAAATCACATGACAGCAATAAAGAGGACAGGTGGTCGCATTTTGAAGCTCACTGCCTGACAAAAATCAACATCTTTGTGACAAAATGTAAACATAAACACAGTGTGAGATTTACTAATGTGAGCTGCATTCAGTGACCACTTATACCGAAGGTCAGTGCAAAAAAAACGCACAACATAGTGGAAAAACCTGGATTAATGAGCAATATCTCTATTTCCCCACTTGTCCAGTTGGATTTACATTTGGTATAAGGAAAGATGTGCTGCACACTGATATACTGGTGAGTTCTTAGTATGGGAACCACCTCATGAGATTTGATTATGTGAGTGCTCTGCATGATCATAATGACCAAGGCTAAGATGTTCCCTTTAGTACAAAGACTTTCTCCAAAACCACAAAGCTTCCATCCACACAGTAGTTTAATGACCAAATAGATAAACACCTTCCATGACCTCACCGATCACCCACACAGTCTTGAAAGGTTTCTGAGAAAAGTTTTAATGTCTTCATTGGGGGAAACTGACTGTGGTCAACTTGAATCATTGCCTTTAAAATCACCACGTCTCTGTGGTCAGTTACAATGACTCCGACAGTGACAAGAACAGATTTCACAGTGGAAAAAAGTAGTTTTGTACTGGTGACAATATATACTATTAGTGTTGGTAAAAAACTGGCAAATAGATGGACAGCGGAGAAGCCGATTTTGCTCCTCTTTATAAGTCAGGAATGGTTTCAGTAGTTTATTATTAATATTTTCATTCTTTGTTCTCACTGCGAAACTGGATCATCAATGAAATATTGTGTCCGCTGACGATGGCTGCTACCCTCCACAACTTTTTACAGCCACCCTTCAAGTCTACAGGAGGTGAGTGTTTGATACTTTAAAGATTGATACTTGAATAACGTTTTCAGTCAATCAATGAAGTTCATATGTAATCATGTAAGCTACAGTCACAGTGAAATATAACGGGCTTGTCCATGCTGGAAGGGGCCACTCCTGGTCCTACACCTCCCTCTATTGTACTATCTTTCATAGAAAACCAAAAATGAGTCAGGTCATCACAGTTCTTGGTTTGCTGATGTTGCTTCGGGTGTGATTCAAACAAATGATACATAACACACCTTATCCACTGAAGCACATAATGTGTGCCCTGTTTTTCAATGATTTTTACCTGCTCTAAGGCTACGATGTAGCTGTTTTGTCTTCAATATGAAAAGCTGATGATTAATTATCACTAGCAAAACAGTACAGTATTTTTTAATCACCCTTATTTTCCATGGCCTCAAAGCTAGCCTCAAAATAATATTGGCAGTGTAAGAAAATGCCTTAAAAAGGCTCAGAGTCTAACATTTCACCTTCCTGGGTGTGATTTCCTCTTTAACAGCCTCTCACACCACACAGGCATTGATGGAAGCCATATTGTGCGAGCGGGCTCATCATGTTAACCTCAGGGGAGGACGTTCAGTTCCATCAGGGGATTGGTCTCACTATCAACCGAATCATTTTGAGGGAGGCGGACCTCGTGCTGCTCAGATGAATCAGCCCCCTTAGCCACTTCCATTTCCAATGTTATGCTGACCCCAGGAATATAATCCAAATGTTTTTCCTCTCCTCTCATCTCCACTGGAGGAGGGCTCATCTGTGATGCTGTGAAAAGCTCTCAGTGAGTGGTGATACTCCTCTGCAGCTCCACATCCGCCTTAAAAATACATGGTGGGATCCAAACTAACACATCATAACTGCCCTGTAATCACAGGCAACATCCTCTAACGGTGCTGCATTTGCTTAATGTCTCATGTCTCTTTCTGTTTGCACTAAAATTTGCATGGACACCCAATCAAGATGAGGCCATTCAACCCTATAGGAGCTGCTCTTTAAGGACAACAGGAACACTGTAGTCTTAAGAGAAGGATGAAAAGGTAACTCACCAGAGTGCTGTGTCTCCAACTACTACACTTGCAGTATGAAACAATTGAGCTTTGGCTTCTTACAAAGATCAGTGTGCCCATGGGGCTGAATCCCAATGCCTAAAGTTGCTGCTGTGACACTGACACAATAAATTGGTAGATTGTTAGAATAGACTGTGAAACTTCAAGCAAAAGGTCGGCTAGTCTATCTCTTTCTTTCTTTCTTTGGTTTTTTAATCAACAGTTGTAAATGTGCCAGAATTGGCCAGAAGCTTTCTTCATCAGTAGTCCCTGGACAGATTGTTACTTAGTCACCCATGGTGTCTTAGTAGACTTGCATATGTAATAGCATCCGCATTGCCAGACAGAATACTAATAATGGACATTTCTGCAAAACCCCAGAGTTACAGAGTTCAGTAATATGACATTAATGACAATGTTCTTTCAGTTATTTTGATTTATAACATCTGCTTATGGCATTGACAGCAAAGTATGGCTCAGGTTAGAGAAAGATAGTGCAGTTAATTTTAGGCAGCTCACATTGCCAGTTTTAATATAAGTTCAATTTTAATATAATTTCCTCACATATGCATAGTATACATAAAGGAAAGAGAAATGTCATTCTTCAGGGGACACAGTGCAACATAGAACAGACAAGGACATATGCAAAATAATAAATAGGTGCAAGAAACAAAATATTAACATAAGTGCAAACACTACACAGTCTTAAGGTAAGACTTGTGCAGGTTCATTAGCATCCAGCTCAGTTATAAATAAAGTGTAACAAGATGTTTGTTGATTAATAAATGTATATAATCAGGTGTCTGGTAGCTTGGTTAAAGTGAAGAAGAAAGTAAGGCTGTGGAGTTTAATACACATCTAACACGTCTGACTTTCATGCTAGAGTCCAGTGTCTTTTGCAAACTACATGAAGTGCACATTACTTCCTGTCCAGTATGAGTAGAATTCCTTGGAATATAACACTAACTAACTACAATACATACTATCTAATACTAATAAACAACCAAATCCAGTCCAAATCTACTGTGTTATCTTATCAGTAGCCACCTACACTGTTAGGGGGAAGTGGAGTTTTGTCGGCCAATAATGACACAGATCAGTGACCTCAGGAGCGAGGGAGTCTTGTAGAAATTCTGTAGAAACAGCTACAGTACAGCTCATCGGTTTTAGTAAAGGCTGACTTTCACTGTATGTCTGTGTTCACAGATGATGCAATCTCATCAGAAAGAGCCTCCTTCACTAAAGCTCAGTTTACATCAAGATAGAGATTCCCTTGCATCTTCCATTGAGGGCTAAAGAGATGCCAACTCTGATTTTGAGACAGTCTTTAGTTGCTATCCTCTGTATCTTGTTGACAATCTATAAACTTATATGTCAAGCTCTTAGGTTTGCCTTCACGTGTATTTTCTAAGAAACTGGCTTATTTCATCTCTGCAGAAGTAAAAAAAAAAAAAAAAAAAAAGACCAAAGAAAGACTGTAACATATCTTGTCTTTCTTTTCTGTGGTGATAAGGCACAATTACATAGAAATTGTAACCATGGGTTTTTGGCTCATTCCTTCCGCTGATAATGGTGGTTGTGGTCACGATCCTGGCTACACACTCTTAGCTGGACCACCACAGAGAATCAGTCAAGTCTTTTTTCTTTCAGCCTCAAATCTACGGCTTCTGGGTCCAACCCAGCTCACAGATAAAACACTTGGCAAGAATTTAACACGAAAGTGAATCTTGCCTTGGGAAGAGTTGGTAAAAGTTGCAGTCTGGCTGGATTTTCTAGTCCCTCTATTTCTCTCTTTACTTTATGATTGATATTTTTATATTTATATATATATATTTTTCTAGTTTGGAAGTATCACTTGAGTGTTAATTTATTTATATTGAAATTATTATTTCACTATTTTAATATTTTAATACACACAGTTATTTAGATAAGTAATATTGTCACTGTTGTATGAAAAATAAAATAGACACTCCGGATTTTGTGTCAGAAAAGCACCAACATCCAACTAAAGCAAGCTAGTTTTGATCAGCTTCTGAAAATTTGACATTTTGGAGATACACATTTGTAGCTGAAATCAAAGATTTGAAAGATATGAACATATCCTTACAATTACATTGTCTTTTTTTTTTCCTTTTTGTGTAACCTGATCTCTGCATTGAATGTCTTTGTTGTAGTAACTGATCATATCTTTGTATTTTGAAATTCACCAGTGAAAAATAGCATTTAAAATAGATTTTAATGATGTATTTCTTTCAATTTTATTTATATATTTTCCAATCATTATTCACCTTAAAGTTTTCCGTTGTTGCAAGAATTGGGTAATACTGTAATTTCTTGAACAAACAATAGATTTCCTGCCAGTGGTAATCTAAGGGTCATTGGTAAGAATGAGTTATAATAGTTTTAGACAAATAATGAATTGACCTTGGCAAACAAATATATGACTTGGTTATATGTTTCACAACAAACAATGAATCTAATATGGGAAAATATAAAAAAAAAAAAGTAGGGTGGGGCATCCTGGTGACTCAGTGGGTTAAGGTACTGACCATGAAAACACAATGTCCTAACTCTGAGCCACAATGACCCACTGGGAAAAAAAAAATCAGCGGCTGTCTTGAGAAAAACTGGTGTGGCGAGAGAAAGAACAAATAAGTTAACAAACTTAAGAAAGTAAGGACTGCATAGATGCGTAGAGAAACCAAAAGGAATCATATACATTACATATAAAATGCTTGAGAGATGTTTATTATTGAATATAGAGATGGTCATACTAGGTCACTATGTACAGTATCAGTCTATCAGTCTTTTAGCCAGTCCAGCTATGTGTCTATGTCTTTCTGTCCATTTAAATCATTGAATATTGGAGGAAAGACGTAAAGGAGCATTACGTATTAAGTTTCAAAGGACAGTCACACTGGACCATAAAACATTCAGGAAAAAATCTCAAGTCTGTTCGTATCACTGTAAGCTTTGTTGAAGTTTTACCGGTCTTTTATGGAACATGGTCGTAATTTAACATAATATAATAGGAAAATTGTATATGGCATTTCATGGAGTTTGTAATGTCTGCTTATATAAAGTCGACTGGGCAGTTCACATTTATGGGCAATTTTACTAGTTTTGAGATACAGCTGCAGGTAGGTAAAGAGTTTACATTGTGCTTGATTCTTGCATATAGTGCAACCACTGTTCTACCAATGAAGTTTCACAGACTCTTTCACGTTCTGCTTGTATTCAGTAGGTGTATATTTTTGTATAAACTGTCTTCTTTCTAGCCTTTACTTGCTCTGGATGTGCCGGTTTTGTGTACAAACTCAAGAAATATAAAAATATTTAATGCTCATGTAATAAAGTAATGCAATTCTCTACATATGCTGACTCAAATGCTCTTGTTCTCACAGGGATTATGCATATTGCTGATTACTGGGATATGCTTTGTTGTTATGTGTATACACACTTATTCATCGTTCCTCTTTGTACACCCTGATTAAGGTCAGCTAGATCCAAAGCTTGGCACTAAGGATGAAAACTGCATTGATTTAAGGCTGCAGAGGACTCTCTCTATTTGTTTTTTAGACAGCAGAGTCAAAGGATTTTTGTTTTGGTTGACCTTGTTATTATGAAAATCATTCCAACTGACATTTGAGCCTTGAGGTTACACTTGTGTTTTTTGCATGTTTTAGTGCATTTACAAAAAAAGTGTACTGTAGCAGCTTTATTAGAAACTTTATCATGCTACTGTACCTCCTCAGACTTCATTGTTCCTCTGGTCAATTATCGACCCTCCATATGTCAACCCTCATCCATCACCACTGTATTTGTAAGGATTCTTCACTCTTACACTATGCAGGCCATCCTCATTCCCCTGTTTGCACCTCTCTCTGCCATGCAGCTGTCATGAATTTATTTAGGAATAGTGTGTTTTTGCAGTATTTTCTAATATACGTTTGTAGGAAAGTCCAGGCAGTCTGCAATAACAGAAATACTTAGAGAAGGACATAGATGCTTTACTGATATTAAGATGGGTTATGTTGCACAGGCACCAACCAAAATTTCAGTTTAAGCAAAAGGGGTTCAGTCCTTTATAAAACACTACCTGAAGAATAAAAATCAAAACATTTTATTTTATTTAATATTAAATTTAGTTGGTTAATTTACAACTTATGCAAAGTCATGGACTGTTGAACTAATGTGTGCAATGTTTAGACTCAACTCTGTCTCCTAGAAATTACATTCATATAGAACTAAATTGTTTTCCCAATGATGGTGATTGCGGTTAAAGTAATTTCTGCCTGTATTATGTTCACGGGCAACATTTTTTTTTTGAATGAGTAAAGTGCTGCGCTAATATAATGCCATGAAGCCAGAGGGAGGAGGCTGGGGTGGATGGTGGGTGTACAACATGCAGGACTACGTTGTCTCACACCATTTCACTCATACATTCAGGATCAACATTTTTGCAACTTGCCAAATATGCAAACTGACATTTTCTCTTTATGTTGAGAGAAAATGTAATTCAGCCAGCATTACGTTTCTAGCAAAACTTATTTGCTGTTGCAATTTAGTAGTATATCAATGTAATTTCTAGGTTAGGCTATACATTTGTCCATTTAACCACAGGGGAGATGAGTTAGCTTTAAATGTTCCTACTTATTACAGATGAGGCTTGAAAAGCCTTAAAGATAGAGGAGGAATGACAAAGTTCCCAATATGATTGCTATATACTGTATTAGCAGCATACTTTACATTACTACTGACAATTTTACCATTTGAAATATCTGCACTGTATGACAACAAAACAATGAAATTAAAATTATGCATGCTACGTTTGAATTTACCTCCTTAGCAGTCCTCCTTCATTAGAGAGCCATAGAAAAAGACACCAGAGAGAGATCAAATCCTCAATGAGTAAAGGACGGATATGACTACATTAGTCAAACAACAATTCAACAAGAAACAAAGAGAAAGGTCACTGGGTGACCTTAAGTAAATATGACACTGTCTGTGACAAATAGACTGTCTAGTCAGTGTCGTCACACGGAGATGTGTCATCACAAGCAAGATTGCTGCACTATATTGTATATTACCGCATATACCCCATGTTGATGGGTGCATGAAACAAAAGATGAAGATTGTTCTTACCAACAAGACAATATCAGTTGGAAATAAGAAGAGGAAACTATGGGACGGGGTACACAATCTCTTTCTTGAAGACAGACTTGAAGAAGATAATGAAGAAAATAATGGAGGAAGGCGAGAAATTGTGAGGTTTCAAAAAGAAATCAATGGGAGGTTTATGTACAAGACTTGCGGCAGGTGGCAGGTGTATTATTTCTTCAATGTGACTTTTTCCTCTGTGGTCCGTCCAAAGCCTGCCCACTCGGTAGGTGGTGTATCCAGCAGTGTGTATGCCTGGAGGGTGCAGTATTGCCTTTGTTAGCAAAAAAAATCTTACCTTTGGCTTTTGAAGGGCAGCGTTTGAAAAAGAAGCTAAAAAGTTCACAGTCCCTTCTTCCCCTGTGGGGCAATGGTGGGAGAAAGACTGTGAAGCGAAGGGGGAGAGATTTATCCAACAGCCTGAGTTTCACACTGAGCTAACAAGGGCATATTCATTATTTATGTCACGCACTTCCTCCCGCAACATTCCTGCAAACTATTGTTTGGTTATTTTTGCATCATGGCCACAATAAGAAAAAATCTGAAACCATGTTTCACTCATATCAAATCATGTATAATTTAATAGTAAACAATAAAATCTTATATTGTTGTTACATTGCCCATACCTTCCCTGTAAATACACTAGCCTTTCTGACTAAGCAAATTATCATCTTATAAATGCATTTACTGAGTGATATTGTGATCATGCATGCCCAGGTTTCATTTGCCCTGTGGTTAAATAGGTAGTGATAAAAGATAAGAGGTTTTAATATGTATAGACCTCTGATCTTCCAGTGTAGAGGGGAGACCACATCAAATTTGGTTGAGATTTAATACACTTTTTGAATTTTATATTGCCTGAGGTTTTGATTTAAGATACGAGTATGAACATGCCATAACAGTTTAACTTGCGTTTTCCATGTGTTTTCAAGCTGTAAAAGATTGATTTACATTTTAAACGCTTGTGAAAACTGTAGTAAATTATTTGCATATGGGTTCATTAAAATGTCTTGTTTAATTCGCTACCAGTAAGACTATGCAAGAATCCAGTGTGAATATACTGTACAGTAAATAGTAGACTGATGTAGATGGTCAAACAAATTGCAAATTTTTATCATAAACTATCATATCTGCTTTTTAACTAAGTAACAATATATTTTTTATATGAATCATTTTCCCTAAACTTTGTTTGCTGCAAGAATAAGATTATTCACACCAGAATTGCTCAAGATAACATATAATAATTTGTAATAACATGTAATTCAACAATCTGAAGGGGCCATTCTTCAAAATCCAGATCTTTACTTGTGATATTTAATTACATTTTGAATACATCAATTCTACTTGTATTGGAGTATTTTAACATTGTTGTATTGCTTCTTTTACTCAAGCAAAGAATACAAAATACTATTTTCACAAGTAGTAATAAATTGAATCAAAGTGTGTTTCATCAAAGACTTAAAGGTACCCTGATTAGTTTTTGACCACTAGTAGTGCTGTGGAGCAATGTTCAGATGAACACGTCCCTCTATCTTAACTTTGGTGTTTATGTTTTCATGTGGGTCCTGCTGCACATATGAATGCCACAAGCTTAGAAGAGAGTGATATACATTTCTTTGGTAATACATGCCAACACTTGGAGGTGGTAGTGCAACATAAGAAAGCAGTGCACCAATGAAAGAGGAGAGGAAGACAACAAACTGATGAGAACAGGCTTCAAAACATTCAAAAACTCTTTCCCAGGGCTGCAACTAGTAATTATTTTCATTATCAATTATTCTGTTGATTATTTTCTTGATTAATTGATTAGTTGTTTTATTCTATAAAATGTCAAAAAATGTTGGTCAGTTTCCAGAAGTCCAAGATGCGCCGTCAAATGTCTTGTTTTGTCCCGACCAAAAGTCCAAAACCCAAAGATATTCAGTGTACTGTCATAGAAGACTAAGGAAAACAGAAAATATTCCCATTTAAGAAGCTGGAGCCACAGAATTTTTGTATTTTTTTTCTTAAAAATTACTCAAAATGATTATTTGATTATCACATTTTTTGCCGATTAATTTTCTGTCGATCTACTAGTTGACTAATTGTTGCAGCTCTACTCTTTCCAAATGTTTTATGATGTAGGAAATTCATTGTACATGTTTTTTTTAAGCCTAAATGAGACACAATATGTTGTGGTGATAAAATGCTGAATGTAAACAAAGACTTTTGTTTACAATGAAAAATCCACAGTGCACCTTTAATGCTTTAAATTCTACTAACAACTCAGATTACATTCACAAAAGAGTCAGTGGTACTGATTATGATTCAGTAGCTAATTTGGTTTATTAGCTGTGTCAATAAATGATTTATCACAGCATGTGTCACTTTAACAGTCAGTTTTCTCAATTTTAGTTAAGTATTTGGTGTATTAACTGTGTTGAAGCAACACTAAGATTACAGTTTGTCATTTAAAGAGTGAAGTCTCCTTGATGTAGTTGATTTTGTATTAACTGTGTAAACAAATGAGATTGCACTGTGACACTTTAGGAGGCAGTCTATCTGATATCTGATAGTGGAGGAGTTGATTTGATTTAGTGTTAAGTGTGCAGATAAGTAAGATTACAGTGTGTGACACTTTTTAGGGGGGAGCCTTCTTGATTTTTAGCGCAGTAGTTGATTTGGTTTAGTGTTAACTGTGCAGATAAGTGAGATTACAGTGTGTGTCACTTTAAGAGTCAGTCTTCGGGTGGCTTCTTGATATTAATAGAGCTGCTGTGTCTTCCTCCTCTGACGTAATGCCCACAGCCTACAGAGAGGCAGGCAGAGAGGTCCTGTCACAGCAAAGCGATAACACTAGTCTGGACAAAAAAAAAAAAAAAAACAGATAACGAGCTGCTCTGCTGTGGTTTGCTCTGGCCAGCAAATCCGGGCTCCGGGCGGCTGAATAACATACTATAAATCGGAATTATTGCAACACCAGAGCCAAACTCACTCACTAATCAGTCGGCGTTAGCCTAGTTTAAATGTGTTGCCGTGAAGCCTTAACTATCTCTCTTTCCCTCTCAGACCAAAGAAAAAAAAAAAGAGAGAGACAGCCAAGACACAGTCACCCCGTCCGACATCATCAACAAACAAAAACCCCACAAAGAGACGAACCAGCCAGCCAGCACAAGCCAGCCAGCCACCATCTTAACAGGCTGCTTGAAAGAGACACAGAGAGAGAGAGAGAAAAAGAGGCTAATGCTTATTTTGATCAACAGGTAAGCAGCACCAAAAGAACACAAATGCACACCATGCACAGCCTTACAGCCCTCTCTACTTGGTGCAGTGGCATTGTACACGGCTAAAGGAGAAGAGAGAGAGAGAGAGAGAGAAAAAAAAACGCATGGGCGATGCACGGTTGGAGTTGCGAAATGCATGCTCTGTCGGACAAGTGGGACTGAAAATTGGTCGTCTTGAAAGGAAGCCGGGCTATCACTGCCGCGTTTAGGAGAGAAAATGTTGCCTGTCTGTTAGCCGTTAGTAGTTCTTTTTTTTTTTTTTTTTTTTTTTTTTTTTTTACGACGGGCAGGAGTCGGTTTGCGTCTTATGTAACTAACGGCCTGAGCAGCGTCGGTAAGGAAAGAGGGATCTGCTGAATGAGAGAGAGGAGAAGAGCTGCGCCGCTTTCAATTCACATGGCAATTTACATTTAGGTTAGGACACCCAAACGCTACACAGATACAAATTGGGGGGGCTACTGGGGACGGCTACTGCTTTGATTTAAGACTGAGTTTGAAGCCAACAAGCAAGGGGACGTGGAGTGACTTAGTCGCCTCAAGTAGGTTTGTGCTGTTTTATTTTTATTTTCTATAAGTTTTCTGTCTGGGTTTTTGGCATTCATTTGCGATAGTGACATCCTGACTTGAGTTGCTTAGAAGCCGGTGATATGGAGTGGGTCTCTTTTTTTTGTCACTACAGAGCAGCTCCTGTGTAAGTACCGTGTGCTACTTTTCTCTGTCATTTTCATTGATAACTTTTTTCATCACTATTCTAACTGCAAACTTGATACTCAAGTTCAGATTTCTTGGTCCTCCGAATGACGCACGTCGTACAGAAACACACACATAACAGAGAGAGTGTGAGAGAGAGAGGGAGAGAGAGAGAGAGAGAGGTTTATGCCGAAAGATGAAAACAGTTAGATGCTTGTACTTTCTTTGGACTAAAAAAAAGAGGGGGGGAAAGCAGTGCAAGTCTAGATCAAAGAGAGTGTGTTTATCAAGTGGTTTACAGCCGATGTGGCGCTGTTTTTGCACCTCTTTCATTGTTAGGAAGGTCGCGAGCGCATGGTGGATGTGAATTGTCGTAAAAGATCCCCAAACTCCCCCTCTTATCAACTCAGAAGGAAACAAGTACCTATCAGCTCATATATCATTTATTTATTTGTTGTTGTTGTTGTTGTTGTTGTTGAACTTTTCACGAGTGATGCCGGGAAGCCTGCGCTGTATTTCCACTCAACTTAAAAAAAAAAAAAAAAAAAAAAAAAAAAAAAGTCCCCCTCCCTCCCTCTCTCTTGTCGTAAGAAACTGTGATGTTCCTTTGAGATAAGGGAGCCGGGTAGGCATGACAACTCTGTGGGGAGAGCAGAGTATGTGAAGCCAGTACAATGAGGCACACACTGCTAGGAAGCTTTTTACATAGTCCTCCACAGTTCTCCAATTCTGGCCCCCAAAAGAACTGCTTATGTGTGGACCGACTTTTATTCAACAGATAACCTCAGTCATTTTTTTTTTTTTTTTTTTAAAGCAGAGCAGGCCCGTGAGACTTCACTCTGACCCCCCACACTTGTTCACAGTCGTTTGAAAAGCTGACACCTCCTTATTTTAGTGAATTAATTCATGTATTCATTGGATGGTTAACCTTGTGAAGTTTGAAAAACTTCTTCTGGCTATTTCAACAGTCTTTCTACGTCTTTAGCTTTGCAGCATTTTCAGAGTCAAGCAGAAATTTTGATCACACAGACTTTTGAAAAAAAAAATCAGTTTAAGTTTGTATCTTGATTTTTTTTTTAAATTAAAGTTGTAGCTTCTAACATTTCCTTAAAAAAATTCTCAAGCTACTTTTGCAAGTTTTGTAGCCTGACACTCGGCCACAGCCAGAAGGGAACGGTTATACACACGCATCTTCTCAGTCCATAAAACTGTGGGGATCATTTGAGTAAAAAAAAAAAAAAACAAATAAACAACATAATTCATGCAACTTTTAAGGTTTAGTTTGCGTTGCAGTTTTACAGGCGGCACACTAACTCAAATCTAATTCTGAAGCTATAAACGCTGAGTGAGTGTTCTGACTTTTTAAGCTTATACACTGACTTTCATGAGGAGGATAGACAGCCGTGTTTACGTGTGCTCTGTACGGATCATCACATGGCTGTTTCTATTAGTTTTTGAAAGCAAAAAAAAAAAAACTTTTCAAAGTCACAAAACTGTTGTTAGAGTTGAATCAATAGAAACTTTGAATATTTCTGCCTTAGTTAAAGATAAGCATCCGGTTACTTTATGGGACGTTCAGCTTCGTGTGTAACTTTTTCTAACAGTTTTGCTTTCGGACTCCTTTTGGTGCATTATGTTGACACATTTTTATGACAGTTCCACTATTTTTCCCTAAGTTTTTCTGTCATCTTTTTTTAAACAAGTAATTGTAACCTGACACTGATGATATTCAGAGTTTGATACATCTCAAGGCGCTTTGCAAAGTAAACCAGGATCTTTTTAATGTCAACTTTTAATACAGTTGTCAGTGTTTTACAGTCAGTACTTTCCTGTCCGGTCATATCCATCTTGCCCTGCTTATGTTTTTCCTTTGTTTCCACACCCTCCAGCCTCATGTAGAGTCGCTCGTAACTATAAAGTTATGTCCCGACTTATATCCACAGATTTCATGCATGTAATACGCCCTTTGTTAACATTTACAAACTTTTAACAAGATCTTTTAAAATTAGCAAAGACTTTTGATCTAGCGACGTATCAATCCAGCTTCATAACGTTTGAAATTATTCTTCTTTCCAGACACTGGATATTATTGTATCTCACAGCCTTGTTCGTAGCTGCTATTAAACGTCAAAACAGTTGACGACTTCCTAAAGAGAACCTCTGCTTGTAAAACTCTTTCCCGTATGTGTGTGTGAGACAGAGTGGGAGAGAGCACAGCACTTTTTCCTGTGTGTGTGTGTGTGTGTGTGTGTGTGTGTGTGTGTGTGTGTGTGTGTGTGTGTGTGTCTGTATGTGCTGTGGAGACAGCCATGGCTTACTCATATGGCTGCAATATGTGAAGTCTCTGCGGTGGAACTGGGAAGAGAGAAAGTTTTGGGAGAGAGAGAGAGAGAGAGAGAGACAGAAAGAAAGAAAGAGAGAGAGAGAGAACACATGGAGCGAGGGAAGTCAGAAATGTCCTGTTCAACTAGCTGGAATGTATCTCCTGTGTTTTATTGATGGTTTGATGTTCTGTAAGACATGAGGAACAACTGTAGTGATTTTGTGGGCTGCCATGCATTTGTCTTTGGTCGTTTCAAAGCGGTACTGCGTTACAAGGGAAAAAGGCCAGTTTGAGATGGAGTGTAAAAGGAGACTTTAACCCAGCCCAAACGGCTTTTTAGGGAAAATTGTAGTGATTTCACTTGTAGACGTGTGATTGATCCCGCTGCCGCAATGCATCACGTTTATAAAGGAGTTTGAAAAGAACGAGACATGGAAATTTTTGCTTTGCACCATAATTTTCTCTAAAAGTGTTATTATGCATCAATCAAAAAGAGTGTTTATATACTTTTTGGAAAACTGCTTAATATCAGTATTTTTTTTTTTTTTTTTTACGAAGGCAAAGTTGTCTGCAGCTTTGAAAAAAGAAAGGAAAAATTATAGGTGCTGTCATGAAATAAGTATATATAAAGGCCTGACATAAAGATTAGAACAAATAGTGGGTCAAGCCCTTAAGAAATAGTAGAAACTTGAAGGAACTGTGAACATTATGCAGTCAAATCTCACACACACTAGATAAGAGAAAAAGGTTGGTAGGATCGCTAGAAGTTGGTACAACTTTTGCAAAAACTTTTACTTGCACCTCCTCGATGTGTGAGATCATTTTTGCATACAGAGGCGAACGTTTTGGAGAGATGAAGCTCTGTTAATTTTGGCTATTTTGCCTCACGTTACCCGCTAAATAAAACATCATCGGTGAAGGGAATGCACGTAATAATCCCTGTCATAACCTCTGAGCAGTTGTTGCTGTCTCTCTCCCCTTCTTCGACCGGACTGACGCATGTCCTTCCTCAGTGCCTCTCTCAGTTTTACCGTCCTCACCTACAATACGAGGAACAGAGGACTGGTTTCCAGTTCATCTCGGCCTCATTGTTGGCTGTGGAAAGATTGCACGTAGGCATCGCTCGCGAGTGAAGTAATCCCATTCACAGTCCTGTTGCTCACTACAGGTGATTGTGTGGAATTAACAGGGATAACGGCCCATTAAAATCACTTGAGCTTTATATTGTGAAGACTTGACTTAAGTGGCTTCAGAAACAGTTTTAAAAATTGGGTTATTGAAGACTTTTCTTTCAGTTTTTCCTTTTTTTACTCCAAGCTTTTGTTTTGTATATTTTGAATGTGTGGGATTGTATAGAAAGCCTTACTGACATTTACCTCTTCTTCTACATCTCCATACCTCACTATTAAGATCTTGCCTTAATAAAATCCGCATTTAGTAAATCTAACAATAATAATAAAACAGATACCATATTGTGTGTTTAAACATTAGAAGATCAGAAGGGATAAGAAGGTTTTTAAGGGTTTTTCTTCATGTGGATGCACAACTCTTATTTATTTATAATTTCTAATCCCACTTATTTTTTGGATGTGAATTGTCCTAACTCGGTTTCAAATAAGCAGGATAAGATAGCATCTATTAGAGCAATCATCTTATTCATTTCAACCCTGCCTGCAGTTCAGATAAAGGAAAACATCCATTTGTCACGGATAGTTTATTTAAAGAAAAAAAAAAAAACTTCTTGCAAGGCTTCTGGCTCTCTTGGCTCATAGTTATGTAGCAAGCTCTTCTTTATTACCCGGTCTTCTGTTTTGCTCATATCCCAAGGACACAATTGTTTTCAACTTATTTTACTGTCTGGGCACATTGTTTTGGCTCTTTCATTGCGTTATATTAGCTGCTTGTAACACTGGTGATGCAGGGATTTGAGCTTATTCTCCTGTTGCAGTTACTGGAAGTCACTCTGGAAAAGAGTGTCTGCTAAATGCCCAAAATGTCATCCCCACTCTCTGTCTGTGGTTAGTGCAGCCTTGTTTAGGCTTGAGTTTGTCTCTAATGTCTTTGGTCTATTTTAGACTTTTAAGTCTGTCTTTTAGACGGCCTGCTTCAGATAACGAGCACATGGTCTTGGTTTAGGGTGAAATGATTTCTTTTTTCCCCCCTCGTTTTTTAGGTTTTTTTGGGACATACGAATCCTAAATATGGGACAACTTTTCTTCCTTTGATCTGAGAGAGGAAATAATCCTTCTGTCACGATACAGTGGAGACTGATAAAGTGGTGGTTGAGCGGATTTAGGCGTATACCAGTAGAAGGTGATGACACAGGCAGCGGTACAGCCTGGTTATAGAGATTCTTCTGTTACCAAAAGGTTATATGTTCAAACCTCAACAACACCTGCTTGTTCCTTGTAAGTTTATGTGTATAAGCGTCCGTTAAACCTGTAAAATATCCAGTAAAAGACATTCGATCTAATCGGTGCCAGCATAGTTAGGAAGCCATTTTCATTCTTTGCTCAACCCAACTTGGGCTGCTGAGCTAGTTTATAAAAACTCACTTGTTTGAGAAACCCGCTGGGTTGTTATGCGATGTGCTATGAGTTGCAAGCGCTGACTGCTTTGACTCAGCAGTGTACTCACCGCGCTCATGCTTCCTGTGCACTCAGATGTTCAGTTATCAATCACTGTACATGCAAGATTTGACCTTGTGTGAAACACAGAGAATGATTTGTTCCAAGGCTGTGTTCAATTAACTTTAAAACAAATCGGGTTCTAATGGAAGGTGACTCTACGCTCATTTGCTCGATAATGAGCAAATTAATTGTCGTTACTAATATTAGAGCGTTGCTGAATGGAAATATTTTGTCACTTTTACTACACAAGCGTATTTTTCTGCACGACCGATGCTTAAATCACACAGGCATAATGTAGGCTATATGTTTTCCACAAGTCCTAAACATTGAGTGGCTCCCCGTCAGTAGCACTCATGTCCAAAGTATCTACAGGTGATCTCCCGTGTGTCCTCTATCCTCATGACTGTGTGCCTTTAGGTAAGAAATGTAGCTTTTTAACAGTTGTCAGTGAGCAGCTTGAAACAAAGTGGACAGAGCGCAGATTTATACGGATAAAACAGATTTACATATGTTTTAAATGTTCACAGAGATCTCAATAAGAAAAGTTAGGAAGCTCAGCGTTATTTGTATCAAGTCTGCATTAAATAGATTTTTTCTATTACAGAGACACAGTAAATATAACCCAACACTCTTGATGGTACATTAAAAGTTAAAAAGTAAAGTTTGATTTATCCTAATTACTGGCATTGTAGGTTTTGTTGTGATAATAGCCAATTAAACTTGTCGCACTAATGATTTCACGTTTCAATATGGAGCTCCGCGTTAAAGGTACAGTCCAATTACAATATCTCATGACAATATATATTGAGCCAAAACCCGCAGCAAAAATCATTAAAGGGGAATCAATTTCACAGTTGAGGTGAATTATTGGTGAATTGCCCTTTTTAAATTTTTAATCCTTGCATAATGAATTCGAATGAGATCCAATATTACTGTCACGATCCAATATTTTTTTTTTTTTTTTTTTTTTTTTTACATGGCAACACTATTTTATGAGGTTGTGGTTTGTGGAGTGGACTGAAAATATGTGCAGCTGTCACATCAAAACCACATATATTCATTTATCTTTTTTTTTTTGACATTTGTGATTATTTAATATCATTCAATACTCATTTGTCAGTGTACACAGGGAAGCCAGGTTTTCTTTTTTTGTTTATTTGCTTTTAGATTTCCTCTTTCTTTTAGTGTCAGTGTACAGTCAACGCAGAGGAGGATATCAGAGCTTGTTTTGCTGCCTTTCTTCTTGTACAGTCTGAGAACTTATTTGAAATGACTTGAAAAGAGTCTGAGTGAGATAATCCATCACAGTAAACATGCAGCTTGAATTTAGTTTTGTCAGAGATCATTTTTTAAAGTTTCTATTATTCAGTATCAGAGCACATGATGTATTATGTGAAGCTTTGCTTGTTGTCAGTCACCTGACACCAGCAGGGAGATCAGGAAGGCGAGGATTTGATCATCCAAAATAGGTCTTCTTACAAATTTTGTCACATTTGTGTCAGTACGTTTAGGATGTCATCATGTTAGCAGTTAGTTTCAAATTGTTTGTATCTTTAAAAATAAAAAAGGAGTATGTAAAAAAAATAGATTTCAAAGTGATTGGGAGGAATAAACTAGAGTTGAACAGCATCCCTAAGTGATCCTGGTACTCTCCTTTTTATGAGAGGTCAGAACTTTAATTAAGAATTTAGATATGTACACTCAAAATCCCAGTGTAAGTGCAAAATGTACAGTCTATACTCGCTGTATTGTATAGTATATTTGCTCTCAGACAGCATACAATAAGCAGATTAGGTAAATATTCTAGACAGAGTGATTGTGACATGCATGACAAGCTGTAAAAATGCATTCAGACTTGTTAAAATACATTTCGTATACTGTACTCTAGCGTTCCCATGAGCACAGCTCCGCTTGTAATTCCTCGGTTTTCACGCGCTACTCAGCAGGCAGACAGCGAAATTAGCTAAGGAAAATGTGAAATGATTTATGTTGTAAGCTTCTTTGTGTTGAGACTCAAAAGGATGTGCATCACGCAGATGGAGAGAGTACTGAACCATTTTCCTCAAGTACGGTATGCTTAATTCAGCCAGACTTCTCAAACAGAAGTGGCAATTGTTGTTGTTTTTTTTTTTTCTTTAAGTCAAGAAGCCACTTGGTTAAAAGTTGTCTCACTCAAAAGTGAAGACGCTGACTTTTGAATGAAACAAAGATTTAATTTTGATTTCGTGCGTGTAGGAAAAATGATCCACTTCGGAACAACACATCAACCTGTTGTTTTGTTGTAGGAAATGGTAACAGCAAGCATTTTCCACCTTCACAGGTTTAAGATTAGTCGTGTGGTGTGGTTTTTGCCTGTTGACAGGTGATTTGAAGGCGCTGTAGTCTCATACATCTAAATGATGTGGCATCCGCTCCTCCTGTATATCTCGTAATGTCAGAAAATGCTCAAGTGCTCATGATCAGACTTTCAGAATTGCACTAGTGGAGAGCATTAATTTCCAGACAGTTCAGCATCGTTGATAGATGGCTATCAGTTATTGTAAAAGTCTACCATCGCTTATCTCCTCCTGCTGAGGTAAAATCTGTCTCATTCGCTGCTTGGTTATGATTGAGTTGACTCACTGATTGTTTATTTCTGTACTGGAGGTTAACTGTCTGTTGTGTCAACAGTCAAACCAAGAACCTGCACACATACACACACGCACACTTAGATTGCTTAGCTCACAAATTTATCGCTATCTTTCGTTCTATGCCTCACTGTTTCCTTTTTTCTCTCCATGGCTGCCTCTTTTTCTCGCTCTGTTTCTTTATCTGTAAATCTCAGTTGCTCTTATACTCACTGTAATGCAAGAGAAGGCAGACTGTTAGTGTCACGTGTGCCAAATCACACTGTAACCACGGTCAAAATACTTTATTTTCTTGCTCAGAGATTGCAATTAACGTTGATTTCGAGTGTAAATACACACTGACATTTGTTTGCTATTGTGATCTTTTTCAGTCACAACCAAATTCCTTACTAAGTTTGATGTGGCACCCTTTTCTGTCACAAACACAGTGTTTTTCTCCAGTGCGAGACATGCACTATCGCTAGCTAGGTCTCTTTATTTCACACATGGGTGTGTTTGTGTGTGTGTGTGTGGAATGCTCTAAGCCCTGTTTCCTTGTATATGTCCGCACAATATTACCCCGTCAACTGTGACGTGTTAATATTTTATAAAATTGCCATGCTTATGTGTGTATTTGTGTTTTCTGTGTGTGTCTAACTGCGTGTGTGATGGAGTGTGAAATATGAAATGTTTGGTTTCATTTCAGAAAGTGTACATGTAGACTTGCTATAACTATATATACCTGCTGGGGAAGGGGACTCATTTTTGCCGCTTTTAAAAACATTGCTCTCTCGCTTTCCCTCTGTTTCTTTTGCGCACACACACTTACACACACACACACACACACACACACACACATGCACACGTACAGCCCCATTAGTATTGTAGTCTGGGATCTGGCTAAAACATCTGGTGGCTGAGTAACTTTTCAAAGTAGTCTTTGTCCTCACTCTGTGTGCATGCATGCGTGTGTCTGTCAGTGTGAGCCTTTGTCTGTGTGTTTGTGCGTGTGTGCGTGTGTGTGTGTGTGTGTCTGTAATAAGGGGCAGACTTTTTACGGCGTCCCGTCAAATTAAAACTATGATTTAAACGACTAACATGTATGCTCTTTTTTTCATTAAAGCAAACAGCCACACTAGGCTCTACTGATTTTCGTGTGTGTGTGTGTGTGTGTGTGTGTGTGCCTCTGGCTGTGTGGACAGTTTGGACTGCAGCAAAAAAAAAAAAAAAAAAGATTAAGCATGGTACTAGTAATTGTAAGTCATGAATGGCCAATTATATTATTTTATTCATGTAACTCTGGCTGGCTGCTTCATAGCAGAGAGACGGCAGGAAGAAAGCAGAGGGAGATATGACTCTCTTCCAGCTTGCCTCTGGTCCAGCTTAACATTTGGCCCAACTCTCAAAGAACCAGCACAATACAGTAAGGTAGTGCTAAGTGTCTCACCTGTTCTCCTCAGGATGGGGTTGGGCTAGGTCTTCTGATACTGTTAAATAATCATGCAGCAGCAGCTTTGGACTTTAGAGGGTACAGCCCCGCAGACAGTTTGAGCTGCTGCCCTCAGGGCTTCGCTTCAAACCAGATAAAATTTGAAAGAAGCAGGGAGTTATCTTCTCTTGCAGCAGTTAAGAGTGCTTAATTGGCATATTTAAAGGTGTAGCACCTTGTCCTGAACTTTATTTTAAATTGTGTGTCATATATAATGAAGGGAAGTCTTTGAATTAAAATGAAGCAGCTGACTTTGGGCAGAGAGCCACAACCTGTTGGCTGAGTCAGATATTTTGATTTTGCCCATAAGAATTTCAGTGACACTCCATTTGCAGTGTAACATCAATGATAGGGATGCCACAAAAACAGCTCGTACTGCTTTTAGATAGTGATCAGATCACCCCTAGCAGTCCTACATTGAGCTTCAGTCATCAGGTCAGTGCCGTACAGTATGTTGTCATTACTAGGGGTCCTGATATGAAAATATTAATGTGATGAACAGTTGTCATCATACGGTATTTACGGTATTGTGATGTATTTTTGTTATCATCAACACCACATGGCTGAAAGTGAATCTTCTCCGCTGTGTAAATGTCCCTTTCCAACATGGAACAACTTCAGTCATATGGAAATGGTTTGATAACACAAACTTTCAGACAGCTACTCTATCACTCCATTAGATCTTCAATGATTAGTCGATTGATTGACAAGTTGATCGACAGAAGATTAAACAGCAGCTATTTTGATAATTAAATAATAATAATCGTTTTAGCCTTTTTGAAGCAAAAATGCCAAAAATGTAGCTCTTTAGCTCTTTAAATGTCGTGAGTTGATGCTTTTCTGTGACATACGTGACTGTAAATGGAACAACTTTGGATTTTGGACTGTTTGTCAGACAAAACAAGACATTTGAAGTTGTCATTGTCTCCTTGGTCTTTAAGAAATTAATACAAACATTTTCACTATTTTCCGACATTTTTTTTTAGAAAAAAAGATCAATCGAGAAAATAATCGGCAGATTAAGCGATAATAAAAAATAAACATTAGTTGCAGCTCTATACTCTATTAACTAGATTGACCGCAAGAGTCATGTCAGGGTCTGATTCAGCTCAGGTGACAATAATTGATCGATCATGACATTGAACGTTCGCTTCGCAGCAAGTAAGCAGAGCAGCGTGTTGTGATGTCACGAAAAGTTTTTTCTAGTTGGGAAGCGTAGAAGCTAGCGGTGCGTTCAGTCACAGTCAGATGAGGATGTAAGAGATAAAAGCAGGCAAAGGAGAGCAGACAGTAGGTGCGTTTCCATCCTCTTTTTATGCACATTTTCAATTTGCGCATCAAAAAACTTAAATAATTACGTCATCTTGTTGCGCCCTCTTCTTCTGCAGCGGTATAATGTCACCTGACTGGAGAATTAGCGCCACCTACTGCTTATCTTGTTGAACCAACTCCTACTATTTGCATATGAGTAGTGGATGGAAACGTGCATAAATTTACATTTTCTTTCACGATTTTCTGAAAATTCGGTTAAAATTTGCGATACATTTGGATGGAAGCCCAACTAGTGCTGCCTCGCTAAAAGGGGACGTCTTAGACTGTCTCTTAACAGTCCAGCACTCTCATTAAAAGGATCAGATAAGTGATATTTGTCATGGTCAGCATGTTTTTGTGTTTTTTTGTCTCTCACGAAAAAGGAAAAAGTCTACTTGCTGATAAGTGTGTATGTATGTGTGTAACGGTGTGTTTTTGAAGTGTCTGCTGTGTGTGAAGAAGTGGACGCATGGATAGATAGATGACGGAGGGAGGGAGGTGGTTCTTTTTTGAAATGGAAATTAAGGGGGCACACATCTGGGGGTCTTTGAGACTTTTGTGGAAGGGAGGGGGGGTGAGAAGGTGGGTGTCAGAGGCCCACGGTCAGAAGGGTGTGTGTGTTTTGTGTGTGTGGATAGTGGGGGGTGGGGTTAAGGAAGAACGGATAAAAAAGAGGGAAGAGGAAAGTGTTGTTTCTCATTTTTTGGGAGGTAGGAGGCAGGAGATAAGGAAACGGGGGGGGTAAAGGGGGTGCCTGTGGTCAGCGTTTGTTATCGGAGTGGGGGAGAGGGAGAAAGAGGGATGGATGGGGTTGAGAATGTGGGACGAGATGCCTAATAATAAGTAATGAAATGTTCAGAACATTGGGGAGAGTGACGGAAGGAAGAAAAGATAAAAGGAAGGACGGACGGATGGACAGAAGGACAGACGAGGAACTAATTTACATAGACACAGGAGTGGGAGGAGGAGGAGAAGTGGGGAGAGAAAAGGGGGCAAAAGATCACTCACTATAGTTGAAAACTTTACGGCTGACAGTTAAATTTACTTCGGGCCTGTGTGTGTGAGTGTGTTTGTGTGTGTGTGTGTTGCGGGTGGGTGGAATAGAACAGCGGGGGGCATGGCGTTTGTTCTGCAACATGGCTTTTGGGCTTTTTAGTGCTTCACACACAAGTTGTCCTCTCCCTTTTCTTTAGAAGCCGATTTCACCTAGCTGTGAGAATCTCTCTCTGTGTTTCCTCTGTATTCATTTAGCAGTGGTGCGCCGCCACAGCAAGAACATTACCACCACTGCAAGAGATAAAGATGGTAATTTAGCCTTAATGTTATCTAAAACTAAAATACAGTCCAGATGTTTTAGGAGTTGTGATTATATAGCGATTAAAAACATTTTTACCACTAGAGCCTCAACTTTAAACATAACTTAGACCTAAACAGCGACAGATATGGGACAAAACTAGAATTATTGCCCAAAGCACCAGAGCTGTATTAAAATTACAGAGGAAACACTGTCTCTAACTCTCACTTGCAGCAGCGGGGTCAGCCCTATAAACATAAATGTCTGTCTAGGTGACCGAGTGAGTGAGTCACTGACTTGAGTGAAGAAGTTACACCATTGGTCGGCCGAAGCTAAGTATCCTAGAATGCATTTTGCACCAATCAGCAGCGATGGCGGAGATTAAGCTGCTGTAATTTTTGCTGTAGGACTATTAGTTTGTATTTGGAAATTTGCTCCGACGTTTTCGGAGATGTGAGGAGCCGCTGGCCAGGTGAGAGCAGCCAGTCATCTGAGCTGCTAGCAGCCAAACTCCTGAAATGATCGGCTGGTCGTCGTCTGTCGTCATCCCGAGGAGAAAATCCGATGAACTGATCTGTGCAGGTCTTTGGTAATTTACCGCTGGCTCAAATATCTCTGCAGCATTTTGATATATGATATAATTTGTTTTGGAAGATAAATGTTGGTCTCACAGATGAAATCTAACAATTGTAGCTGCCACGTTAGTTTGAACGTAAAGGGAAACTTCATGTTTTTACTGGACAGAACAATGACGCTGCCTCTGGTCCTCTATATGTACAGATATCACCACATTTCAATAAATATAAATGTATTAAAATGAACAGATCAGTCTATATTATTTCTTTTATTAAGCTACACAACAGTTTTGTGTAGTGTTTTATTATAGATACATTACAATTTAATGCATCCCTCTGTCAATGAGGTTATTTTTTTTCTGAGAAAAAGTCGAGCCTTGAGTTGAAATTATTTTGTCACAATTCAGTTGGGTGGTTGTGTTGAAGCTGAGCTGCTGCTGTCAGCAGGCAGAATGATCATACTGCGTCCTTGCAAGTTTGTTCTCCTGAGTCAAATTTGCCAAGTTTGAACTAGAGTAGTCCTCCAGCCCTATACTAGGTTTTGACCTAGTCTTTTCACTTCCTTGCTCTTTTGGATGAGTCAGAGAGCCAGTTAAATGATTGGATTAAATTTACATCCCATATAAAAATGTCAGTTTTGTGCCCATTTAACTCCCTCTGCCATCTTGTGCCTTTTCAGTTGCTTGGGCATCCATGACATTCACACCTGTGTAAAACATAAGGGTCTGGTTTCAGACTTTTTCCGTCTTTACCAGATATAAATAAATCCTCACAGAATGTTTGTGTTGTAAGACAACAGATAAAACAAGCGCTCCTAATGTTTTGTCCAACATTCAAATAATACACATGTATACAGGATTAGTTTAGCAGGATGTGAAGTCTAGAAATACTCTGCATTTATCTTGCCAGGCACTTAAAGCAGCCTTAAAATTGGACTCATGTCTTCTTGAACGATAAGCTTCTTGCTTTGTATTTTAAATAAATTTGGGATGTATCCCAGTAATATTGCACCATGGGCCAGCAATTTCACTTAGATAATACATATGGGGTTATGAAGCAATAGCTCTAAGGATGTAAAAAGTCCCTTCTGCGTAATAGTTTAGAGTAAGGATTCTTTGACAGCATTCAAGTTTAAAAATAAAAAATGAGGAAATGGGAGCGAAGCAGAGATGGAAGAAGAAAAAGCATGTGGAGAGAAAAGTGTCTTTGCAAATGAGCTTAGAGAGAGAGAGAGCAGGCAGTGGTTAAAAAGTGGAATACAAATGTTTGGGGCACCGCAGTGTTGTTAAAACTCTCACAGATCATTATGCAAATGTAATCTGTTGTATAACTGCAACTTAGCAACATACATTACAGTTATTTATGGCTTGCTCTGCCTCCAAACTTTAAAGAAAATCCTTGAGTGAGTGATTGAGTTTGAATTTATGTTTAGGCTACTGTCATCCAGTATTTATCTGCTCTGTATTAGGGGTGTAATGGTAGACAACATTCACGGTTAGATATGTACCTCGGTTTTGGGGTCACGGTTCGGTACAGCAAAAAAAAAAGAAAGGTAGAAAATGATATTTTAGTCCTTTATTTTGAAAAATGTAAACATCCAACAATGGCTCATTGGCTGTAACTATTACTGGAACTGTTTAGTTGTGCTGCAGTGGAAACTATAACTGAAACTGTCTAGTTGTGCTGCAGTGGAAAAGGAAAACAAGCTTTCTGTTTCTTGCAAGGAGTCGGGACACCTGCTGACAGCTGTTTTATGCTAATATCTAGTTGCTCAGAACTGGTTCCTACAATGTGCTATCCAACCACATCGGAAATCAAATGTGCTTATAATTAAAACGCCGACTGTCACAGACAGGGGAGGGGATGGAGGAGACGTGATAATATTTAAATCATGGATGTATTATAAGAGCTGGGCTGGATATGGTGCCGCCGCTCAACCTTGCAGCCAATTTTTCCCAGTGGTCACTTGTGGTATTGCAGTGAAAAATTTCCCTGTGGCCAAAAAAGCATTTTCCCCATAGACCACCATTGTAAGAGACATCTGTAAAACTGTTGACAGGACACCTCAGACTGCAAATAGGTCAATTTTTCTATCGTGAATATTTGATCCATGGAGGATTTATATTTGTACTTTTGTACTTTCCTTCAAGCCGAGAAAAGTGATTTAAAAATCTGTGACGTCATCACAATATAAAGTCTGTGGGCTGAGCAGGAACTTGTGTGCAGGGCCAGCGGGGGAAACACCACTGTGCATATTCAGCGGGCCGCACAGCGCGGAAGCAAACCTGGAAGCTAGAAACTTTTTTTGGTGTATGCGCCAACCGAGCAATTCTTATTGGACTGAATGGGCGCCATTTTCAGTCTGGTATCCAGCTCTTATAATACATCCATGGTTTAAATACAGAGACAACAGCGCATATTTTAATAATAATGACAGCAGCGACACTAAATGAGCATGGGTAACCAGGGTAACCAGGCTAACTTGGCTATGCCAGCTAGCATACATCCATCAGCATGCTAAAGCAAAGTTGTGCACTGCCATAACGTTCCAGATGTAACTCAGGCACTAGAATTATTGTTCCGCACGTCAAAGTAAGCAGATTATTCAACTATTTTGACAGTAATTGTTCGGGTCACAGAGCATACCGAATGGAGGAAAGTAGCGTACTGAACCGAATATTTCGTTCGGTTGGAACGAATACACAAATCATTACACCTCTACTCTGTCTGTAATGAGGGGTTAAAGGTGGAGGTATGCTCAAGATGAACTAGGTTGTATGATGTGTCGTCCGATCATGTCTGATGCAAAAGTGTTTATAGCTGTTCCGAACAGCCACAGTCCAAGACGAATGAAAAGCCTACCAGGGCGAGAGGCCATAATTGTCCAAATGGGGATAATGGTGAACGCTATTGGACGTCTCTTTCCTTGAAGCCATTGATGATGTTGCACTTGTTTGTACACCAAAGAGTGATTAATTTTGTGAAGAATGGGGGGAAAAAAGGGGGAGCTTCAAAGATCAAACCCTGAATGCTTTCTCACCTCCTCACACCTACGTCAAACACTGCATGAAGTGGGTGGATCGCCATTTCTGGGAAGTTGTTGGACACCTGTCGGGGGGGAAGGGGGTTCAGACACTGTTTGACCATCTGACAAACACTTCAGATGAAGCATACTGACCCCTTTAAGCTTTGACCAACAAGCAAGTCTGAAATGTATCACGTGAATGTCCCCCTTACTGTATCATAGGGAATCGTATCGAATCGTATCAGAGGGAAGTTAATACCTTTTAGGCACCACCAGCGTCTTTGATTGAGACTGACGCTAAGAAATATGTGGTTGTTGTAAAAAAATTCTGCATTAAAGAAATTACAGCGAGTCACTGTGATATTATGACAGTATTTGGTTTTGCATTTTGATCACAGTCCAGTTTTGAATGGAGCCCAGCCCTGCATTGACATCACTGAGGCCCTGAAACCTCCCAGTCTTGCTTCCCGATAGTGTTCAACAGGGAAACACTGCTTCACTTGGCCAGCGTGCAGATAGAAGGGTTCTGGAAAGGAATATAAAGTCAACATTGTGGGTTGAAAATGTTCCGTTGTGTGTCTGTATGTGTACGTGTGTGTGTGCGTCTTAAGTTTGTCCAGACATTTTTCCCGTTGGGCCGGCCGCTCGCAGGAAACGTCCGATTCTCCAGGAGTGGAAAGTGTGCGTGTGTATACATGAGAGAGAGTTGTGTTGAGTTGCGAGTGTGCAGAAGTGTGTGCACGATCTAGTGTATCAGTGTGTTTCTCTCTGTGGATGGTGTGTGTGTATGTGTGTGTGTGTGTGTGTGTGACTGACGTAATGTTTGAGCTTACCCAGACAGAGACAAACCAAACCATGACACACACACACACATACCCGCGTATGTGTGTGTGTGTCTAAATGTGTGTGTTTAAAATCATCAGATATGCCTGGCAGACTTGGGCAGACGGGTGAGATGTGTGTGTGTGTGTGTTTCTGGCAGAGCTGTAGTTTGTTTTCCGTATTTTGGGGGAAAAGACAGCTAGGCAAGAGTCAACAATTAACATGTTGATTTATGCAGCTACTAGTTCCTTCCATTACGCCTACAACTACCACTGAAGCAGAGTTTGTTCTCCATTATTTTTGATGTATGAGAGTCTTAGCTGTGGAGAGCAAGGTCAAAATCAACAGTCCCGTGTTGATTTATGCAGCTCCCGGCTTCCTGCTACTATCGTACATCAAGGTGGGACATTAACACCCCTCCACCAGGCAAATGCGGATTCTTTCTTGACTGTGGTTGGTAAGTTTGTCTCCTCTACCAGCCACAGCATCAGTTAACAAGTCATCATTGGGGTATTCTGTTGGCAAGTTTTGAGATGTAGGAGCTACTTTAGCCAGCAGACCAAGAAGTAAGTTTTCTTCCCTGCTTACAAAGTGCAAATCTTTGACTAATACCTCGGTCATTTAGTTGCAGTTTAACTGAAAAATGACACTAAAACTGTTAAAGAGGTGCACCTATTTTGATGTTCTTGTTTTGATTAAGAAGATTACAAAACTGATGATAGCAAGAATTATTTTAATTCCCTGTATAATTATGTCGAAGAAATGTTTAAGGCATTATGTGCAGTTATTTGAATCTTTGATTTTATTAGTTCACATAAATATTGATCATGTTCTGTAAAATGTCATAATTCTGTGGCTTTCTTGTGGCCTAGTGGTCGAAGTCGCATAATATATAATCATAATTCCCCAGTTAGATTCTGGCCGGGGATCGTTGTTGCATGTCAATCCCCGTTTCTCTCTCCACATGCCATCTACTGTGCTCTTGACTGTCAAATAAAGGCAGTTAATTAGTGATTCAAATAATAAAATAAACAAGTCATAATTCTAAAACTGTTGTGATTGAGCCTTAAGATCTGATGTATCTAATATTAGGCTTACATTCACACTCCACAGGATTGATTTAGTATTGTTTCTTTGATTGTTTATTCAGGCACTAAGACACCAAGAGGAACATATCTGTTAGAGGGAAGTGGCGCTGTGTCATCAACTTGCACGTGCATCTGTGTCAGAGCAAAACTTGAAAGCTCTGGGCGTTGCTTACAGTAATGAATAGGCAGACCACACCCTTAGCTTGAAACCTCAACAACTGAAAGATCTGGTTGATCAAGGTCGCTAATAGATGTCATTCACAAGGGAACAATACCACTGGCACGCTCTGATGTTCTCTGTTGTAAGACTCAGGTCCATTTTTATGTCAAATATGTGTGTTGTGATTTTTCCCTTTGGAGTCATCAGTCAAAAGAAATTGATTAGGAACACTGAAATATTCTCTGTGTAACCTTAGACAGTCATCACTACACCGTTTTGACACGGACATCAGCAGTTAGTGTCAGCTGCTTCTCAACTCCTCGTAGTGAGGTCCGTTTTTTGACATGTCCTCTGCAGGGAGCTATCATGTTAATATTTTCCAGCCAAGGGATAAAAACCGTATTGTTTCATTTTTTTTTTTCCTCCTCCATCTCTCCACACAAAAGAGAGCTGTTCTAACAGAAGAGTTATCATTAACTGTCTTAAATTGGCATTTGTGTCATGTCTTGCGGGAAAGCATGATCACTATAGTGTTGATGCTTTTGATAAAGATGGAGATTAATTCTGATAACCCCATATACAAAACAATGCTTTCTCAATATTCGCAGCTCACATTGTCAATTTCAGGCTTATTTTTTTTAACATTTCGAGGGCTTCTGGTAATTTCATAGTGTGTTTAAAGGAGGAATGAGGAACAGATGTACGTATATCCTTTTCCTGCCTGCTCTTTTGCCTCTTATTTGGATTTTGATGTTAAGTCCATGTTGCAGGAGTGATGAGTCAACAACCAAAAAAAAAAAAAAACAAAGAGACAGACCTACTTTAGCTTTCCTGTCTGTCTGAGTATCCAGGGCAAACATACATAGTTGCTGCTGTCTATTTTTAGTATTCAAACCATAAAAAAAAACATTAAAACCAATTAAGAATGTCCAGACAATTTAAAAATTAAATAAACATATACAAATACATTTTTATTTTAAATTACTCCAGCTGTTTAATGTATTTGGAACACAAATAAAATAGGCACACCTAAAACAATAACTTTCAGATGTGGCGAAGAACCAGTGAAAATGATGTTGTTTTCAGATGGAGCTTTGCGGTACAGTTAAATACTGTTTGGAAAAATTTTGATTTCTTTGCCATAATTGGTGGAAGGTAGAACTCAACTTGTATAAAAACAGCAAAAGTCTGCGTGTCAGTCTGCTCGTGTTATCTGATGTTCTTTCTGTCAGTCATTAATCATTTTTTTAGACGTTTTGAACATCACACTTTGTGAATTTAAAGCACAAAGGATCAAAATATCTGAATAAACCTATAATTTTCATATGCAGTGTTTGAATAAAAAAAAACACTGTGGTTTCCTGTCTGTCCAATGAGTAATTGATGGAATGTGGAACTAAAATCTAACTACATGACATCTAAAAACAAACTCATCAGCAAAGAAAGCCTTTCTATCTGTCTGCCTGTGGGCCAGTCGTTTTGTTTGTATTGATACAAGATAAAGTTTTTATTAGTACATGCAAAGATCAGCGTTGTGTAGTTGAAATCCAAACAACAAAACTGACTAAAATAATCCATTTCAGATGGAAAAGTTGAGTTGAATAAGAAACAATGTGCTCTCTGTGCTGTAATTGGTGGAACATGGAGCTTAACTCTGTCTATATAACATCTAAAAACGCACTGAGACACATCAAAAAGGCCTTTCAAAGACAATCATTTTCCTGGGGACAGAGGGGGGAAAAAAATCACTGAAAGACGAGGAAGAAACAAGCGTAATTAGTTTGACCACCATGTCATTTGAAACGGCATTAGCAATAACAAATCAGAAAACAATAAAAGATGTGAACAAAGATAAATTAAAGGGCTTGTGTTTCATGGTAAAAATGATTGAAAATGAATGTGAGAGGAGTGTGCGTGTGCGTGTATGGTATGTGTGTGTGTCTGTGTGTTTAGGTGGCAGTTTGGCTTTTGACACGGCATGTGTGCGTACATGCGTGTGTTCATTCGTGCGCGTGTGTGCGAGCGAGGCAGAGTTAGTGAGAGGGTATTTGTGTGTAATCATGTACGTCAGGCCGTCATGAATGGTGTGTTTGAGACAGAGCGGAGTGTGGAGTTCCTCGGGCTGGACCAAATTGGAAACAGAAAAACAAACATTCCCTAGGAACCCCCCGCTCTCCATCTCCCCCACCTCCCCCTCGTCTGCCGGCTGGTGGCGCAGTCCAACCTGTCTGGGACAATGTAACGGTCTATAGTCGGACCGGACCACACACATTCGTGGAGGGGGGTTGGAGAGCAGGAGGCGGCGGCTGTGGTGGTGGGAAGAGTTTGAAGGGGGGGGGGGGGTGGGGAGGGAGGGGAGGTGGGGGGATCTCAGCCACAATCACAGTTGGAAAAAAGAGACAGAAGAATCATATGAATATGACAGAGAGCTAGTGATGAATTGATGGGAAATACAGAGAGATGGGGGGGGGGGGGAGAGAGAAGTGAGGCGGAGCGTTAAAAGTTGATGGACATGAGACGTGGAAACAGTTGTAACAGTGAGAGCAACAGAGAGACGGGAATGAAAAAAGATAGAGATAAGTCATCGTGGAGAAATAAAGAAAAAAAAAAAAGAGGATAAGGAGAAAAACAGAGGGGCAGGGAAAGACAGTGATTGAGTAAATGAGTAAGCAGCAGCTAGTCTGAGTCAGAGCTCCACAGGGAAAATATTTAGAGTCACACTCACTCTTTAAGAGAAAGAAAACTTCTCTCTCTTTTTTCTTTTCCTGTTGTGAGTACTACTAATGAGTAAGTCGCCCTCGAGTTTTTCTTTTTGTCTTTTGTACTTTCTTGAAGAAAATGCTCTTTCAGCTCTAATAGCTTGTGCTATTATGTGGTCAATCATGTAATAACCGGAAGCATGTGCGTGTATATGTATGTGTGTGTGTGCGCTCAGTATAATTTCACAGTGAGGATTTTACAGCCTGGAGAAAACATCAGAATGTATGAGTTCGATCGTTGTGTACTAAGCTCTCATAGCTTGTAGTGAGATGAGCCTTCAATAGAGCTAAGCTAGGTTTGTTAAAATGTATGCTCATTTAACACAGTGAAATTATATATAACCTCAAGGAAGTACATTGTCGCCTGGGGACATGCGACGGGTTTCATCCCACACGTCTACCTGAAAAACACCAACCAGTTTCTCAAAGACATGTTTATATCTTCAAAAACATTACTGTTTTAAGATGGGAGGGTCTTAAAATGACTCATAATTTCAGTAATGACTCATAATGTGCTTCGCTTTTCATGCAAGCAATCTCTGTTTTCTCTTTTCTAACAGCAGATATCCTTTTTCAGATAATGACACACTCCGGATCTCAAATAGCTGAAATAGCTGCGTTCATTTTCTATCTATAGTCCAGACAAAGTCAGAACTGCATGTGGATGTGGTCAGGACCAGGTAAACCACTGAACAGGTATCCTGAGTCATGGCAATCCTTCCTCTGCATCTATTTCAGCTCTCCTGCTGTCTTGCTTATTTACTTAGGGTTAAACTTAAAGGGCGGTAGTACAAGTTGAATTGAAAATTAACAGTTTTGGTCATTTCAAAAGAATAGACAGTTAAGTTTAGCATGCATGCAATCAGGAAAACAAAGAACATACAACATAACAGTGGTGTTAGAAGTGAGCAAGTTCCAAAAATAACTCCCAAGTGTGCGTGCGTTAAGACTTATCTGTTATCCACCACTGATACACACACCTACGTGCCTACATACACACACACACACACACACACACACACACACATACACCAGTCAGACTGACCCAAGGAAACCGGCTTTGTATAAATACAGACTCAGATTTAGATTTGCGGTGAGAGGGAGAGGAGAGGCAAGATGGATGGAAAGACGAAGAAGGGGTGGCAGAGAGAAAGAGAGAGAGAGAGAGAGAAAGAGAGAGAGAGAGGAGTGGTACAGACGCAGAGGGTGGGGTGATTTTTGTGGTTGGGGCAACAAAAGGGGGAACTGAGAACCGGAGAGTCTGACATTTAACACTAGAATTACCGAATAAAGAAAATATAATTGTCAACGGTCACAACCACTGGAAATTAGATTGGAGGCGATTTGTTTAGTAATTCCTGGAAACTGGTCATCGATGACCTCCCTGTTTCCTTTTTATACAGTGATCAATATTGAAATAGAGCGAATAATACTTGTGGAAAGAGAGAGAGACACACAGAGAGACAGAGAGAGAGAGACAGAGAGAGAGTGAGTGTGTGTGTGTATGCTGGTGCCACTGATTGCAACCACAAACTGTAATTATTTGCTAATTTGAATTAATTTCTCCTGGTATTATTAGAGGCTTTTTTGTCACAATTTACTGGCAGCACACTGTACTGGACACTTAACTGAGAGTATTTTTAGTTGACTGAGAACTCTACCAATGTGTTTGTTTTATAGATAGCTGTTATTAGACTGCACTAACATTACATTACACTGCACCCTCTCTCCCTCTCTCTCCACACACACACACACACACACACACAGACACACAAACGTACACACATATGTTGTTAAGAAGTAGAGAAATATTTGTTCTTAATCCAACTGCCTTGAACATGTCCTTCATCTCTAAGCGGCTTTTTAAAAAACACAGTTTTCAAAAACATTACTTTTATTAATTGCAGATTTTAGAAGAAAATGTGAAAGAGATAAAATATTACACATAGGTTTCACCATTTGAGAAAAGCTGGTTGATGCTTTCCCTCGTCAATGGCACACATAGTTTGGGCATTTTACCACACTTTATCAGTGGCCTGGCCCCAAATCGTTCTTCACATGTGGAAGGTGTCAGCTGTCAACTACGGTGATAAAACAAAATTGGTACAATTAGAGAGTTTGACTGGCTGAGGTCTCAGCAGGGCATTAAATATTTTTGCTTATTGTGCACCTTTGATCAGCCAGTCAATTTGGATGTCTAAAGTCTACACAAAATTGTTTCCTGTAAATGTAAAATATGGACAATGTTGGCTCAAATAGCTTCCAGTAAATGCTGCAGAATGTGCCCGTTTCTAAAGTTATTTGTCTTTCTGTCATTTTCCAGGTTATTAAGTTGATGGTGGACTCTGACAACCGTGACTGAGGACCTAAACCAGAACTGGAAAAAAAAAAAGACAGGACAACAAGAACAGCAGCCTGCTTAAAACTTCTTCCACGGATCTACAACACACTTGATCAAACTCAAAGCTGTATTGGCCAGATGTGAAGCATAAGAGGAGCAACAGCCCTGGACCAAAGGTAGCTGATGCTACGTGGAGTTTCATAAACAGAAAATCAAAGAAGCAGAAACATTTTTGCTCCAATGTTCACGGACCTGTGTGGAGTTACGTGGACCTGATAAAGAAATGGAGGGATATTAGTGCGAGCTCGACACCTGGTTTCTGCTTCCCATTACCGGAGTGGAGTACAGAGGGCCAGTAGCCGAGCTGTGCTGCTGGACGGACCGTTGCGGTGCGGGATCGAATTGAGCCGCTTCAACAGAACTGATGCCAAGGCCAGGAGTCAGCCATGATGTTTTTATAACCTGATGATCAGCAGAGGTAGGACATGTTTATGTTTTAATCCAGTCATTCCAAAAATGATTAATCCCTCAACATAACAGTTAATAACTTAAATAACATGATCTCCATTACTAAGATCATATGACATAAATCATGGAACAAAAATACTCAAAAACATTTAATACCTTAGCTATGCATTAAGGAAAAAAAATAAAGTATTCTTTGTTATGATATGTGTTTAAATTACATTTTCTGCATGCTTCGGTAACATTCAGCAATTTGAAGTGGAATCATATCCCTTAAAACACATTTTTTAATATATCACAAGGTTGTCACTCTGATTTATTATTGTCAATTGATCAATCTGTTATAGAATAATGAGTAATTACTGTTCATGAATTGATATCCGATCTCTGTTTACCACATAAACATCTATATTTATCTTGTAGAACAAGCTTCAATTTTTAAGCATTGCTCAAATTTTTGTGGATTAAAAGAATGTTTTATGGTCATTTTTTGGTAAATTGCAAACTTTTGTTATTTACTACCTGAGGGAGTATAATTTGTATGATTTTTTTTTTGTTGTTGTGTTTGTGCATTTTTGTGTGGGTGCGTTTGACAATATGACCATACAGTGAGTCATGATTTTTGTTTAAACTTTATAAAACACATAAACACAAACTTACAGTGCATGCGCCATTTTCTTTAGATGAAAGAAAAAAAAAAGTTTCGACTAGAAATCTCGTCTTTGCCTGGAACGGGTACAGGAGATGGGTTACTGAGACTAAACGACTGCTGATAAAATGGTGTTTATGCAGAAAAACAGTTCTATGAGCAGTATTATGAAAAACTGCTCTTAGTCATCGCTGTTGGAGGAAGTGACTGCGTGTGTTGCCTGAAAATGCTTTGCCTTGCGGTGGCCTTAAGTACCAAGTTTATCTGCTTTACTTGTGGAGGCTGAAAAAAAAACGTTTGTATGATCATCATCCGGATTCAGACAAAGTTTGTTTCTTTGACGTTACGCAGCGATCTCACCACATGTTACCTGTGCTAGTAAAGTCTGGTGATAACACCTTGGTCAGTTGTTTGATCAGCTGCGTTAGATCACATGTAGTTAGAGTAAAAAAAAAATGTCAGTCACGTAGCTGACACCAGCTGTGTCTAGTTAACTACCGTAAACCTTTCTGACCTAACTGTTTTTCTCCATGGTTTTGTTTTGAAAATAATGGTGGTGATGTTGACAAGTGCCACCGGTGAAAACTTATATATTACAGGCGGTGCAGAAGCCACTCTGCTCAGTTGGTGATGCAGTTACAGGGTGATAACGTACACCTGGATGTTTTTGTGCCCGTTAGTCGAATGTAGAGCTTTATTTTAAGTGAATGTAAGGGATCAATTTGTTTAAATGCTTGACTTGAACGGGCTGTTGCTGCATGCAATCAGGACCTACACACACGCACACACACATACACACACACACACACACAGGTTATTGTACTACAGGAAATTCATTTACATACAGTTGAGGTTATGTAAGTGTGCACACTAAACTGCAGTGGTTTGTGGTGGAGGGTACATAATAGCAGTGTGAATATTAGATTGTTTCTCTTAAACTACTGTATGTGTTTATGTGTGTATGTGTGGAGCAAGGGGTTTTGTATGTTGAGTCATTTCACTGAGTTATGCTGTATGTGCGAGAATCCTTTATTTTGTACTCAGTGTATGTGTATGTGTGTGTTTTTTTGGGTGTGAGAAAGACAGCATGAGTTTGTGAATTTTAGTAAAGTAAGCAGTTGTGTCTATTGATATAGTGATGTGCGGTATGATACTATACACTATATTTTGCTGAATCAGGATTATTGTAAAAGTGTGCACTTCGGGGCACACAAGTACACAGATGTGTTGAAATATCATAATTTGTTTAAGCTTGCTGCCATTTCTCACCAGTCATCAGTTGTACAGTACCAAGTGTAGACACACACACACACACACACACACACACACACATATACAACTGCTGTGTTATCCTCCGACACCTGTGTCACCACACACACACACCGAAGCGCTCTGTTTCCTTTCTATTTCTCGCACACACACTCCTCTTTTTTTCTTGTCTTGCTGTCTCGACAGTTTCCATTGGGAACTGTTTCCACCGAAGTTAAAAAAAAAAAAAAAAAATTGTGAAAACTATCAACAGTTTTCAGCGAGGTCCCTGGATTATCTGAAGTAACTGGGACATTATTTCTGGAAAGGGACTTGGGTTTTACAAATGTAATTTTTGAGTGCATTGAAACAAAGTTCCACTCACTCTAATTATATTGGGATGGCAGCAGAGGTCTCAGCGGCAGGGTTCCTAAAAACTCCTCAAATAAAACTCAAACTATCTGTATGGCTAAATACCACTTGGGCTAAGTGGGAAAATATGTTTTTGTGTCATTTGGGTGAACTGACCCTTTAAGGATAAATGCAGGGAAGCTCATTGGCTTAGTGTGGTGTGTGTATGTGTGTGTGTGTGTGTGTGTGTGTCCATGATATCAATTTGTGCTTCTTTAAAATTTACTTTATTTCTGCATTTAAATTGAGGTTTTTTTTTAGGTTTTTTTTTTTAGTATGTGTTTAGATAAATGATTAGAATGAGCCTGAGCATGAGGCCTTTTATGCACATGAGTGCGGGCGTATGTGCGTGCATGTTTGTGTGTGTGTTTGTGTATGTTTTTCATTATGTGGTACGGTGGCTTTGCTTGGTGATGTTATTCAGCAGGGCGGATTGCTTTGAGCTGCTTGATGCTTTTAGCTGTGGTCTATGTTTGTGTGCGTGTGTATGTTTAACTGTGTCTACATATGTGCCTATGTGTGTTCGCATGCCTTCAACTGTGTACGTATATACACATGCATACATACATTCAGGCTTGTATGTGCGCGTGCATGCGTGTGAGTGTGTGTTGTGGTATCATGTAGTCTTTGATGTGCTCATACACGTCAGAGTTGGCAGATTTTTTTTTTCAGGGTTTTTAGAAAACTGAGGAATGTTGAGTAGAGACAATTCAGTCAGGTTCAAAAGCAAGTTTGACTCTCATGCACACAAACACACACACATTACTAAGATGTTCAGGAATTGATTTCTGTGATGTAGTGGCCCAAAAATGAGTTTTGCTCCTCTGAGGCATGTGTTTATTCCCCTTGTTCATCAGTAGATCTCTTTCTTTCTGTGTCATCCGCTCACTGTCCTCTCGGTTTTTATCTCTCTCATCCTGACTCACTCTCAGACACATAAACAGCAAAAGTCACAGTGAAACCTGTTTCAGAGGAAAATGTGTGAACACACAGTATGTATGATAACTACCTGTTGACCTATTTGCACCAAATAGGTCAGCAGGTGGTTCATTGTGTGTACGATGATCTCATCTTTTCACAGCTTTACAGCGCGATGTATTACTATTAGCTCTGGCACACAAACCAGACACAGACACTGGTTTTTGTGTCGGTTTTAGTCTGTGTGTGTGTGTGTGTGTGTGTGTGTGTGTGTGTGTGTGTATGTGTGAGACAGCAACAAGTACCCATTTATTATTCTGTACATAGGGTAGCCCCCACCCCCACAAACTCACACACCTGCACTCGCACGCATAGCAGGTCTTTCTCTTCGTCCCCTAAAACCCAAACAACAATTTATTCTAATTAATTCCAATTAAGGCATATTAATTGTGCAGACAAAGATTAATAAAGGAGGTGTCACCAGCTGTCATGGCAATTAATGACTTAATTTGTTAGTTTGTTAATGATCGACTTGTTTAAAGGACACAGAATCAATCAAAGATCAAAGTGACAGATGTGTGTGTGTGTCTCAGTCTCTGTCTGGGTGTGGAGATGTGTGTGTGTGTGTGTGTGTGTTTTCATTCTTAAATCAGTTTGTCACTAGTAAAAAAAAATCAACAAGGGTTTATTGCATTATCACATTGAATTTGTCATTTTCTTTTTGTCTTAAAGTGATTTTGGCTTGTTTTCAGTTCATTTTCATTGGGGCTTTAAATCAGTGTGACATCACAGATAAGGGGCAGAACATAGCCTTCTGTTTTTCTGTTAATTAATTGCATTGTCTCTCACGTATTGATTAAATTTGGGCTGAGCAAACAGGTATATTAGCAGCCAGCCTCCTAACCTGGCATTTGATTTACAACAAAGCTAGAATGCTCTCAAGCCTCAGAGTCACTGAACTACAACAACCATAGAACTGCGAACAAGGAGGAGCTATTCGCACCCTCGGTTCACTTTTCCCACAGACGTTACTTCACTCACAGTTTGAGCTCCTCTATGGCTTGGATCGCGCATGAAACTGTCCTACTGAAGTCATCAGCACAAAAGATGAACAACTGCATCAGAAAATATGTGGTTCTTTGGTAAAAAGTTGAAGGCACAAGACTTTGGACATAAAGAGTTCAGGGTAGAGGTTAATTTCAACTCCCGAGGTGCATTCCAGCAAGAAACATCCAATCATCAAGCTTAAAATTCAGCCGTGTGTGCTGCTGTCAGTGGGCGGAACCTAAAGATTGTGGCTTTGAGAAAACTGATTATACAATCTACAGCATGATTCAGTTCACTTTTCATTTCTGGTCATTTAACAACTATGGTGCCCCTCTGATTCTTGATAGCAACGTTGGCTGAGGCTCATGGGTATTGTAGTATTTTTTTAGTAGTAGTAGTAGTATTTCTCAGAAACAAAGTTTGAAATAATTGAAACTGGTGGTCATAATATAAACCTGTAGGGCTGTTACATTATCCAGGAGAGTCCCATGTTTCTATGTTATGTAACTTTGAGCATATTGTGTAAAGAAAAGGTTGAAATGGGAATACAGAATGGGGAAAAACACTTCCTGAGCTAGCAGCCCCTCCCACTTCTCAAATCTATAATGCAGTCATTGCATCATGTCCATCAGTGTATGGTGTTCATCACAATGTGTCACATGTTTGTATTTGTACCTAATTGGAACATAGCCTACTGATCAACTCTTCACACAATGTACAGGAGGTTACCCAGGTAGTCAAAATTGCTCGTACTAATGACAGATTCACGATAGATTCGTCCAAATACACTTCATCCTGTTCCAAACCTCGGGCCACTTCAGTGAATTCAGAGTCATTTGCTCCAGAGGGCCCAAATCATTTCTTCACACACTCTAATTTTCACTTGCATATATGAGTGAAGTTGTAAAGTAAAGTAGGTGGACAAAAATAGTAGAGTATGGTATTTGATCTGCTTTATTTTAGCTGATACTGATCCTTGGGTTTGGCTCAGGACATCTCTCCAGTACGTATGTAAGGATAAAGACTACCCCAGTAACCACCCAGTTGCTTAGACACATGTGGATAACTGACAGTAAACAAACCGTGGGAAACCCTAAATCAATCTGAAATTCGCCACTCACTTGTCCCATCCACCTGTCTCTGCAGCTCGTCTGTAGAACCACTTTATACAGCCAGAACTGACTGGCATTTGTTAGGTGGTTGTTTGGTGTGTTAATGTTCCACTGCTGGTTTTGAGGGCTCTCTTTTTGTCCAGCTTTTCTGGGGGAAAAAATCCATTAATCAGATTAAGAATGGTAACTAGGCAAAGCAGGGGCACTGGACCCAACCTAGTTTTCAAGGCTTCTACCAATTTATCTTCCTCTCTGTCTGTTTCTGTGTTTGTAGCAGAGTTGGGGTTGAAATCCATTAATCAGATTAGGTTAGCAACTGACCACATAGCTAGAGGGAGACCAGACCCCGACTAGTGGTTCTGTATTTCAGCATTATTAAACCACAGAATTACACTCCAAGCCTGTTCTGTATGTGTGTGTGTGTGTCTGAGGCAGAGGCATCTGTTGAATGTACGTCTAAGGATCTGTCTGACTGTTTGCAACGTTGTGTGCGTGTATGTGTGTGTGGGTGTGTGTTTATGAGTCTATGCAGTAGAGAAAGTAGTAAGGTTTTCGTACCACAGAGGCACTCAAATGCTGAAGTCTGGTAAATATAGATGACGTTACCGAAATATTTTGTTAATGATTAACACTTACACTACTTAATGCATATCAAAAGCGCTCTCCCACAGTATGTGTATGTGCATGTTTGTTTTTGCTCTCCAAGCCATTAGACCCACGTATGTGTCACTACTTGCTCTAACGATAACCTGTGCTACACCCATCCACTGACACATTTACTCTTTAAGGATCTCTGCTCGTGTGTGAGGCTACCTGTTTGTGTCTGTGTGCATGCGGCTTGTGTGTATTTCTGTGGGGCATGCACAGATGTGGGTGTGTGTTTTTGTTCAGTTTGGCTACAACTGTGTGTTGTAGCGAAGTGAACAAGTGTTAACAAGCTCAGTGCAGACTGTATTTATTTAATCCATATGCTGGTGAACTATACAGCTGTGTGCTGCTCCTGGTATGTCTGGAAGGAAAAATCACTGCAGTCGCAGCCTTGTCTGAGGTACAGAAATTATTGCCAAGTCAGCTCAAATGTGGCTGTGTATATTGACAAAAACTTGTACTGTTTTTCTTTTTGCTCAAAGGAGCACTTTGCTGATATTTTTTCAACCATGTATTAGTTAAAGTGGTGACAAACCTTTGCAGACTTTTTCTCTGTATCAATGCTATTCATTCATGTATCCTGACATCATAGGGAGAGTTTGGCGGAGAACTCAGTTATATATGCACAGTGGATTTTATAGATTACTTCACATTTTATAACATGTTGTCAGAATCTGTGCAGATCTGTAAAAACACGAATCCACCGCTGAGGAAATGCAACAGAGACAGGCACAGGCTCCGACCGCCGTTGATAGTACTGCTGCCAGGCAGACAGCACCAGCACCATTCCCTGAGACGATAAAGACAGAGCTGCTGGGAGCTGACGGGCTAGTGGCTAGCGGTGGCGCTGCAGCTAGCAGCCAGGCTGCCTGGCAGCAACCACACAACTTGCCAGAACAATAAAAAAGAGGGTAGCTGGGGGCTGACAGATAGTTCCAACTGGTAGTTTTTTCAGATCCAGGTGCCCACCAAAGCCAAACGCAGCCGAGTCAGGCACCATGCTGCAGTGAGTTTCACAGTAGACTGCTGTGCTTGTTTGAGTGTGTTGCCAGTGCCAGTGCAGAGGGAGCATGGGTGTGTGGAACAATGCAGGCACAAAATTGTCATCAAAGATAAACAGGAAGAAATAAGCATTGCCAGCAGCAACATGAGATATTGACTGAGTATTACTGTAAACATATACTGTGTTTGTATATGTCCAGCAATATATCATTTTTGATGTGGTGGTTGCTAACGCTGGTTATTCCTCCTGCAATAAATAGGAAAGATTTCAGCACTTGGGGCGCACACTCAGTGGTGAAAATATTATATGACGCTATGATTACTATTCACTTTCTTTAAATATTAAAGCTTCTCACAGTGAGCGCTGATTTGTCTTAGCAGGAAAAGCACAGGAAACTCCATTTTTATCATTACATTGTTGATGACTACGTTTAGGTGTTTGACAGGTATAATGAAAAAGGTTTATTTTCTATTGGAAGCCATCTGAAAGAGATTTGTTCTACTTTATTTACTCAAATAATTTCCTACCACTCAATGATTTCAATGCATTTGGAGCAATTTTAATACAATAGGCTTTCATGCAGAGATGAGGATGGATTATAATGGCAACCTTTAATTTATATTATGTGTTTTATCTTTATAGTTATTACCTTCAAATGCCAAAAGATTTTATTATTCTATTAAAAGTGTTAAAAACTAAATGTATTGAGTTAGTTTTGTGTCTTTGTGAGTTACGGGAAAAAAACTGTGGATGTCGAGCACCACAGTATTCAGTGTGCATGTGTGCGTGTGTTTGTCTTAATGAATGTGTTTTCTGGTGTGTATGATGAAAGAGGCCTGTGTAGCCTGTCAAGTATGTAGTAGTTATACATTGTATGGTGTGTGTGTGTGTGTGTGTTTCTGTTATTTATTATCCATTCTCATGAAAGACAGAGTCTCTCTCGGGGAGATGTTGCTCTTTTTCTCTGCGTCATGTCTTACAGAAGTCACTTATTTGGTCTTAACGAATCAATGCTGAGTAAGTCGACCTGGAAAATCGGACACTTTTGACTCCAGCTGCTTTGGGTCCCTCGGATATGTTTGACTGCAATAACAAACACTGTTGAATTTGACTCCTGAATCCTTTTGGAGCCAATTGTCAGTAATGGAACATGAAAAGTTCCATATAATTAGAAAATACTGGAAGACCTGCTGTGTCTTTGACTACGTGAAGAAAAAGGGACATTTAGTGATTGGCAGAGAAATGGATTTAGAGAAAATAAACCTGCAACTGAAAGATTGGATGAGAATGTTTTTTTTTTTAACATGATTACTGTCAAATACTTCCAAAGCCTTTGCTGTATACTGCATTGATATAAATGCATAAAGACGGCATTAAACTGAGCTTAGAGTAAGAGAGAGACAGATACTAGACCGAATGTATCACCATCATCAGATGAATGTTAGGATGATCACAGTTCTTGGTGATCTCAAGGCAGACTTAATAAGGAGGTGTCTGTGCTTTGTTTAGTCAAGATCTGCACAGGTTTGGCACAGGATCCTGCTTCAGGACTACTGCCGTTTAGGTTTTCATGTAGTGAAGTTTGACTTAACACTTTCCTGTTGGGTGACTTCTTATTCTTTATTCTTGCTTATGTTGTTGTTTCTTGTTTCAAAGGTTGGATTTTTGCCAATCATTTGTTGTGATTTCATTCAGTCTGATGCAAATCTCTTATCTCAAATCTTTAAAACTCAAGAGGGCTGTTGACAGTCCGTTCTGTAATTCAGTGAAGCATAGTTCATTTTTGTTTAGCATAAGACTTCCAATCAGCTCTGCCGGTTGTTAACTAGCAGACTTGGTAGAAATTCATATATCTGATGAGACTTTCTTGTCCATATATGCTACAGACCGTGCTAATGACACTATACTGATTTATTAGCATAGTCTTTACCTTTACCATACAATTCATGACACATCTTTCATCAAAAGTTGTTAGATTAGTTAGACATAAGATGCATGAGGTACATATATTCCACTTTGGCAGTCAGGCTAATTGTTATTTTTGATAGCACCACTGTCTGATGCCAGCAAGTCAAATATTAGCTGTTATATTAGCCAGTATAACTGGTCGAGTTCCAGCTTTTTGCAGACATCTGCCCCAGCTGCTTAACGGAGTAGATTTACAACTGCCTCTGTTGGAATATTAAGTTGAAAACCTACTTTTAGACTGGGGAAAATAACTAACCTCTCTAATGGATAAGTGCCCTAGAATGCTTAATGCTGAGCCTTAGCGTGTGTGTGTGTGTGTGTTTGAACGCGTGTGTATGTGTGTGTGGTAATCTCCATGGCAGGTTCCTTGCCATTAGTGCACTGCTGAACAAGGCAGCAATTCATTCAGCAGGTTTAACTGTCTGGTGTGTGTGTGTATGTGTGTGTGTGTGTGTGTGTGTGTGAGAGAGAGAGAGAGAGAGAGAGAGAGAAAATCTGTATATGTGGTGTGTGTATGTGTGTGTGTGTGTGGCTGTGTGGCAGGTTTCTAAGTGCAGAGTGTGTGTTGTTTTTGGAGAATTGTTTCCGTGCGCCTGTCTGCACCATATGGCCCAATGTGGAAAAAGGCCCCTTTAGGGGTCTGTGTGTATGGGAATATGTATTGTGTGTGCGTTTCTCTCTCTCTCTCTCTCTCTGTGTGTGTGTGTGTGTGTGAGAATGTGTGTACAGCGGTCTGGTCTGCCCAGAGTGAAGCTGTAAAAACAAAAACGTCTTGAGAAAAAGAAAAAAAGACTACATTTCGAGCAGTGATGTCAAATACTACCTTATTCTCTCTCACTCACACACACAAACACAAACACACACGCACACACACATGCACACACACATGCACACACACATGCACACACACAAACACAATCACCGATCTGCAAGTTACTTATTTTTTATCTTTATCATTTGATCTTTCGTCACTTTTGTTGTTTCAATAATAGCGTCTCCGTCTTTAGTCGTATTAGCTTTAATAGTCAAGTCTGATGCAGTGTTTTACTCCAATTACACTCTCTATTTTTACTCCAATAATTACTTTCTTTCTTTCTTTTGGAATTGTTTTTCACCTCTCTTGTCATTTTAAATCTGTTTTTTTTTTTTTTTTTTATATTGTTCTCAAATTGGTGAAAATAATCACTTCAATTTTTCCTCCAGTAATCACTTAATTTTCCCCTTTTGTTTTTCATTTGTCTGTTTTGTTTTTCGCTTGTCGTTTATTTTGTCTAATTGGCGTAAACCTCAGGGCTGTGGTAATGACTTCTGAGGTTAACGAGCTTCTGCTAACAATCACTCAGTCACACACATGCACAAGCACCCACTTGTGCAAGGGTGCACACACTTACGTGCGCTCTCAAGTAAGCGTGTTCATACATATAGAGATGTATGCTTATAAACACATTCACAAGCATGACACACACATTTAGAGATTGCCATTATCACAAGAAACCTGTCACATTTGATTCATGAAGCTTGCTTACAGCTTCAGTTTGAGTGTTGGATCTGAGATTAAAGGTACATTTGCAAGAAAAATACCAATTAAAGTGCATGTACATATCAGCACGTTTCAGTATATAATATGTGCTGGCTGTAGAGAAATGAACATACACTCTCACTCTCACTCACTCTCATACCTAAATACATCAGCAACACCATCGAAAAGATGTATATGGTTGTCTGAAGGAAGAATGAGTGTTTATTTTTAAAATTCACGTGAAATAGAGAGACTGATGGTTCAAAGAGAGAGTTAGCAACCAAAAATCAATTCAATCGTATTTAGCAGCTGCATGAAAAACGGCGATCTTTTTCTTTCTGATGTGTGTGTGTGTTTACATTTAACATTTACCATCTGTTGAGTGCTCAATGCTCAGCCAGTTTAAGGCTACATGTAACAAAGCATCAATACTGATGCAGTTAAATAAAATGTCAGTTGAAGGTTAATATTCTCACCACGTTACCCCCCCAAAAAAGTGACAAACTTCACTTTTTCTGGTTGTTTTCTTTGGTAAGTGGCCACTTATCAAGCGCGATACCACTCCTTCTCGTCCCGGCTTTCTACAACTCAGCGTTTTCAGTTATTTTCTGTTATCAGCATACCTTGTCATGCGTTATTTCACCTTGTAAACCAGAGCAACTTTCCATGTACAAACTTAACCAAGCTGCTAACTTAATTGCAGCATTATATTCTAGCTACCATGCACATCGACCATCATGTAGTTTTCCTCCCTTTTAAATTATATATTTGAAAGTGTGACCTTTTTGTTTTATATACATATATATATATAAACTCTCCTTGTGTTTAATGGGAGTTAATACAATGGCTGGTGTTTGGCCAGAAAACATCAGCTGTGCTTGAACACATTGTTTCTTACATGAGGTACTCGGCAGCATCTGTGTATATAGTGTGTTATCACTAAATTATTTGCTATACACAAGTTATCATAGAGCCCTGGAGTGACCGAGCCACACAGGTGTCTAAAACATCCAGCTGGTCAGTCCTTATAAAACTTACAAAGCCTTCTCTTTACCTCAGAAGTTGGATGTATAGCTTTGAGATGCTAAATTCCACTAAGCTTTATTGATGAGAGGAATCTGACTTGAGTCTTGACTGCAGTCTCCTGTTAGTTCTCCTGGTGTGAACTCTGCCTTAATCTCTCTCTCTCTCTCGCTCTCTCTGGTATCTTGATATGGTCTGTGTTCTGCAGCGACTTCTAAACATTTACATTTCTGCTTTCAAGTGCTGTTTATATATGGCTCTTATCTGCTATCTAACACACACGCGTGCACATTCAGACAGGGACAGACGGTGAATCAAACCTTTAGTCGTCCTGACAGCGGGACTGTTGCTATGTCCATAATAGGACAGGAGGAGAGAGAAAGGCAGTAAGAGAAAAGAGTGCCACATAGACAGAAGGAGGGGGAGGCAGATAATTTGCCACCAGAGTGTTTTGTGGGGAGGTGAGGCGTGGAACTTTGGTGACTTTAGCTCATAGGCTTTTTTGTGATACTCTACTGATCCCCCGTTGTGAAATTTCTCTTTTCATCTCCTCTCTTAGATTCTAGCCTCTGCTACAAGAACAGAACCCCTGGGGCCGGCAGGGATTCGGTGTCTTGCTCAAGGACACGTTAGCAGGGTGGATTTCCTATAGTCACGGGGGAGATAACTTGGCCCTCTGGTTGAGAGATGCTTTAGTCACTCTGCCACCTTGCCATGCTACCCTTGGCTTGTGTGCTCAAATGCTGCCCCATGTCGATAAACTCTTGACAAATTTGTGGAAAAAAAACACCTCTGGGACCACTGGTTGCACCCTCTCCTTTGCTCTGTAGGACAGGACAGAAGCTGTGCAAACAGAGGGTGAGGTTTTAAAGTGGTGGTTCCCAAACTTTATGGCTTACAACCCCCTAAAACAAAGCTATGTTCACTTGCGACCCCTCATCAAAGACTGCATATGTCTAAAGGGTGTTAGCAGTTAAATTTAATAGTGAAAGAGCAATTCTTCCTTCTCAGATGATTTCAATTACAACTGAAACATTTAGTGGATTAATTAAACAGAAAAATAATTGTTAGCTATTTTGATAATCAATTAAGTCATTTGAAGGCAAAAATGCCAAAGATGTCCCAAATGTTGCTTCTCAATTGTGAGCAACTTCATCTTTTCTCATTTTCTTATCATTGTAAGCTCAATATATTTCGATTTTTGGACTGTTGCTTAGACAAAACAAGACATTTGAAGAAGTCACCTCAGGCTTTAGGAAACTGTGATGAGCATTTTTTTCTGCTTCAGGTTTTCTGACATTATTTCAAACAATTATTCAGTTAATTTTGGAAAATAATTGGCAGATTAGTCAATAATGAAAATAATTGTTATTGCCGCAGTCCAAATTTGATTTTTTTTTAAAGGCCAGAAGGAGTAAAGTTATCCAGTAATTCACAAGAAAGAAAAAGCCAAGAAAAGAATAAAAGGTCTCAAAAAGTAAACATAGGTCACTTCCTTTCCTGTTAATTGTCTCGTGACCCCTGCGATTTACCTTTCGACCTCTTAGAGGAGTTCCTGACCTTCAGGTTGGTAAAAACAGCTTTAGGACCAGAACTGCACCTGGTTTAGGAGCCGCTCACAGTCGATCCTGACCTCTGACCTTCCTGTTAGACTGAGACAAAACAAAAGAGAACGCTACTACTAGAGATCGGTGGAGTATCACATCAGACAGGACTACTTTTCATGAGATCAGCTGGTGACACATTGTCAGATGGCTTGAAATCGACAATGTATTTGTTGTTAACTCTATTTGTCAGCGCAGATCTGTTTTCTTTTGATAGAGGATAGTTGAAGTTATTGCTTCAAGGGAGATGTTCCATGAACAGCAGGATAATAGAGCAAGGTAGGCCAGAGCCTTGCAACGGGTGAAATTATGGTGAGGGAGTATCAAGGAGCAATGCATAGAGAGCAAGAGAGAGAGAGAGAGAAAGAGAGAGAGAAAGGAAATGATACATAGGTGGAAAGAATCTCATCCCTGCTCCTGTCTCACACTGGCTTTCTCTTTCTCCGTCTCTGACACATTTGCACGCTTTTACATGTACGCACACACACACTATAATTGAACAGTAATTGAACACTTCTTATCTGCTTATCTTTCCAAAGAGGTTCAAAGCAAAGATTCACAGATGCTGTGTGTGTGTGTGTGTCTGTGGGTGTGTGTGTGTGTGCGTGTATGTGTGCGTGTGCATGTGCTGTCTGATTCTTATCATAGTGTTTGACTCAGATCTGCTTTTAAGGCAATGAATTCACATCTCGTCCTCCTTCTGTCTCTCTGTCTCTTCCCTTTTGGGCTGTCTTTCTAAATCTCTTCCCAGTCTCTTCTTGTGTTTTAATATCTCTCTCTCTCTCTTTCTCTCTCTCTCTCTTTATGTCTCTATTCCTGTCTCTCTGTCTTTCTCTAAAGTCAAGAGACAACCTATTGTCAAATCGAATTGCCAAAGCAGAATGAAATATGACTAATAAACGGTCAGTTTCCTGTGTGACATAACATCAAAGTTTAAATTCATACTCTGGACAAAGTGTTTCTTCTCTCCCCTCTTCTCTCTCTTCTCCCCTGCTCCAACTTAACTGACTGTGTTAGTATCAATTCCTTCACATTCCCTTATTTTTCCTCCCTATATCTATCCTTTATGGCCACTCTCCTTCTCTCCCTTTGTCTGTCTATCTTATCCTCTTTCTCTCTCTCTCTTAGTTACATATTCTTTGTATTCTTTTTTAAAGATTATGCCTGTGTACATTCATACCCAGAAATATGCAAAGTTACGGGTTTGGCAAGTTTAAAGATAACAAATAGAAAGAGTGCAGGAGTTAATATTCGCCCCTGTCTCTTTGTCTGTTAATGTTATATGTTGTTGGTTGGATTTTTTGGGGGGGGATAGATGCATGTGCAGATGTTTCTTTTCGCATGATTTCACATTTCTGAATTGTTGCCAGGACTGCGGTTTCTTTTTGACTCATGCGTAACTGAAGCGTGATGGCACAAAGATTAAATACCGACAACAGGTAGTGATTGACAAGAAGGCAGATAACTAAAAGGCAGGAAGAGGGGAACAGTCAGTTGTATCTCTGGCTAATTTTAACTGTCTGCAGTGCGGCCAGTGTCCGAAATTAACTTTTTGACTCATCTGCCAAGGATAGACGACAAAATCCACTGACCAAGCATATTTTTTACTGACCAAAATACTAAATAACTTTTTGTGTCACATAGACAGTTTAAGGGAGAGCTGCGATGTAGAGTAGCTGACGTTCCGTACAGCAAATGGTGCCGCGAAACTAGGAGCGCTTGAGATGGTCCGTGGCTGCCGCTTCGTCATGCTCCTACAGTTTCGCAGCCCTGTTTAGACATGCGTAAAAAAACACATATGTGACTACACTTACCTGCATGTGTGGCGGATAGCTTTCTGACATTTACTCTCCAAATGGAAAATCTACCCGCATTTGGTGCTTGGCGGGGTGTTAACTTCAGACCCTGGCTTTGGCCCCCGGGGCTGCGAGACATTTTCTAACATGCGGAAGACACTTTCAGCTGTCAGTTGAATTGAAAATTGAACATGGAAAAATGGAAGAAAGTCTCACCAGCACACGGAGGATTATGCTGTTTTTTTTTTTTTTTAACTGTGTGTGTCATTCATCAGTGGCATAGATCAGAGAGAGATTAGAGAGAAGAATAAAAAGAGATGAAAAGAAGTGAAAGATAGAGGGAGGGGCTGAGTATAAAAAATAAGAGATGAAAGGATTTAGGGTGTAGTAACAGCTAGATAGGTTTAAGCACTAAACTCTTGTGTTTGTGCGCGTCAGTGCCTGTATCTGTGTGTATGTATGTGGATTTTTAAGGGCGTATCAGCAGTTAGATGGGTGTGAGAACTAAAGATGACATACCTATGCTCTTATTACTGATCCACACCTGAATCTCTTGTAAATCTATGACCTACTTACGGTGTCCTGATCTAGTTGAGAGGTCGCATGACTTAGCCTCCCCACACACTTAGAAGAGGCTGATAGGTTCTGACAGAACAGGCAAGATAGGGTGTGTTAAGCTTTTTTTTCAAACGTGACCATGTGATCATTTTTGACTGCTAACTAATGGAAATTAAGCGCAATATCAGTCTTTTTTTTTTCTAGATTCATATCTTTTGGCTTCTGCTGCTGATAGACACTGTATGTTGGTATCTTTTTTCACTCAGAATCCTAATTACAGCATTTGACAGGTAATAATAGCAAATTTTACAAGAATATTAAATGATGATAGCCTACAGACACACAGAAAGGGCCAAATTGAACTTGCATAACAGAGATGCGTCACCTTTTAGACACTATTCAGGTTCAGTACAGCAGGATGTTTCAGCTACATTAAATTACTCAAAGTGAATTTTGCTCACAGCACAGCAGTTCTCTCTGTGTCAGGTCTGTATCTGTACGCAGTGCCAGGAAACCTACATGATGAACTGTGCCTGTTACAGATATAAGACAAGTCAGGTATAATAGTGTGTCAGGATATGATAAAAACTTTGCTCTTTTTGAAATTATTATCAAAAGTGCATTGACGGGAATGTCCTGGTAGCCAAATGGTCATTGCACATACCGCATAACTGCAACATCCCTGGTTCGATTCCAGCCAAGGACCTTTGTTGCATGTCATACCCATCTCTCTCGCCCCTTGTTTCCCATCTGCCTCTTCACTGATCTTCAAAAAAGCAAAAAAATGCCCCCCAAAAATCTTTTAAAAAAATGGGCATCGGAGAGGGGATGCCGGCGCCTCCACAATACACGATTAAGGGTCGATAACAGTCTGTCGATATTTCAGTCAGAGGATCCGTGTCGAGACAACGCTCCCTGAATAATTGCCATCTTCATCCCACTTACAAAACCTCCCCGTGCTCTTTCCTCCTCCATAAAATCATCCAGAGCTCCCTAAGTCAGATAATCGCCGGTGATCGATTTCAGTTTATATGGTGCGAACGGAGAATTAGATCAAATCAGGTCAATGTAGATAACGGTCACCTCCTGTGTATAAGCAGCTGTGCGGATAGTGATTTTAGGTTAACTTAATGTCTTTGATTTGCACCTTACACGCTGGATAACACACAATCCCACAATCCCTGACACAAAATATACACATTTACTTTAGAAGATGCGTCCAAACCATTGTTATTTGTAGACAATCAAAAGCCATGTTTACTGTGTCGAGCCACTGTCTTGCAGATGACTGAAAAGTGTGGGTCTTGGGCAGCCTAGGGCTTTAAGATGCTGACTGTATAATCTGGTTTAAGAGATTGTTGCGTGTCATCCTCCACCCCTCTCTCCACTCATTCCTCTCAGCTCTCTACTGTTTAATAAAGGCACAAAATGCAACCAAAACACTGAAAAAAATGAAATTGATTAAGTTTTAGCTTAAACCTGTGAATTCTGAGGCCTTCAGAAAATTATGTAAGCTCAATTTGTTTGTGGTGCTGCAGGAATTTGCTTTCACAAAGGCCTTTTTCCCATGTGTTGTGAACTCATATAAAAGAGATTTGGGGAATTTTAAAAGGTTAGAGACATATTTCATGTTCTTTTATGTGAAGGCACCCACTAATATTGACTGTTATGGGAATGCATTGCCCTTTAAAGCCAAACAACATTAATCTGCTGATCAGGGAAACTGAGAAAAACAAGATTCAAGAATTTATTTGCCATCTTGTTGTAATGAGCTGTTTATTATATGCCAACATAAAATGGGGGATTTTTCTTTTAATTTGTGAAATCAAATATCATGTCTGGGCCCTTCAACCCTAGAAAATACAAGGTTTTGGCTCTCTGGGTTCGACTCACTCATGAGCCACTGTACCTCAGTTCTTTTAAGAGACACGTCATAATTTGATGGATTTATTCATGAGTTTTGCGGTGATGGTTTTATTCAGCATCTCTTGGTAATCCGTTCTGTGCAGGAAACCTCTTGACTGCATTACATTACATTTCCATGAACAGTGCAATTAGAATTCCTACGACAGCAGCGTCCATATAGTTTGAGTTAACAAGGACCACTTCTTTATGCACATTGCTGGTAACAACTCCCTTCTAAAATTAAAAAAAGCGAACATACACACAGAGAGAAGCTTTTGAGGTGAAACAAGAATATTGCATTGTCTTCCATATATGTGTGTGTTTATACGTATGCTTGCAGCTTTTGTATACACTTCTTCAAATCTATTTATCCCTAAAATCCCTATTACAATAAGCCTAAACAAAAGTCTTCAAATTAATCTAAACTGTACTCTGTGTATCAGTATGCAGCAGTGTAACTGTGTGTGTGTGCGTGTGTTATCTTGAACTCCGATGTCGCAACGACCGGCAACTTCTAATAACACAGGAAAGTTCACTGTCTGTTTCGTTAGTATGTCTGCGTGTGTGTGAGGAGGGTGAAGATGAAAACGGTTGGAAAAATAAACGTGTGACTTTTAGGAGAGATGAATGTGAGCTCACAAAAAAAAAAAAAAAAAAAAACCCACGGACATTTCTTTTCCCCAGGCAAACCTTCTCTGTCACTGCACCGCCGGGCGGTAAAGTAACAGCCTTAATTAGGAAAAGAACTTGTAAGAGGAAGAGAAGATTTTCCTTTGACTTTCCCGAGGTATCCAACGTGTGAAAAATGTGACACCTGCACTTATAGAAAGAATAAGAGCCTGAAGTTAAAACAAAAATGTGACACTTTTTAAAAGAATTTAAGGCCTCCTTAGACTTTGCCTGACAATTTAACTCCACTCTTAGAGGCTGTGTCTTCTATAACTCCTAGAAATTCAAACGTAGGCTTTATGTATTACCTTTTTTTTTAACTCAAATTGATACATAGAGATTTGCAAGAACTTTTCAGTGTATATCTTTTGGTAGCCTCTGTAGCCTGATTATCATGCCTTTGCTAGGATTCATTTGCTTATTGTTTTAGCTGTAATTGTACAGTCCTGCTGCCTTTGTAAAACAGCTCCTATTTTTGTTATTGCTGTAATTTTTCTAGTTAATTTTCATCCGAGGCAGAAAGATTATGGTTCATTCTGTCTTGTTGAAAAGGTTTTAATGCAGAGTGGGGTTCTGTAGTAATTCTCTTAGAGCTAGTTGTCTACCTCTGTAGTCCCTCTGGGCAGGCTAAGAGTCTCATAATCATCCACTCTGTCTGTCTGTGTGTATCTGTGTGAATGTGTGTGTGTATGTGTGTATCTGTCAGTTGTTATGCAGGATAGAGGAAATGAAAGCTCAGACTGAGCCCCAAGGCTTTCTAAACTGTCTCAGTGTCCTTCACATGCATGTGTTTCTCTGTGTGTGTGTGCGTGTGTGTGTCTTTGTGTGTGTGCACATGTGTGTGTGTGTGTTGGGCTGAGCACATCTGCTCCCATAAATAAGTGTGTGAGAAAACACGAGTTAGCGCTGAAAATGAGGGAAGAATACACTCATATTCTTTGTCTGTCTCTGTCTTTTATACTCAAGTACTCACATGCACGCGCCTGCACACACACACACACACACACACACACACACACACACACACACATGCACGCATATGTGCATGTACTGTATGCACACAGTGTAAGGAAGTGAATTAATCTCAGCTTTTATTGTGAAACATTGGGCAGTGCTGCCACCTCCTTCCTCTTTTTTGTTCTTTGTGTGCATTAGAGTGTGTGTGTGCGTGTTCACTAACTATTGTCTGTGTGTTTTGTCATCACTGTGTGATTTCGGTTTTCTGTGTGTTCATAGTGTTTGCGTGTGTGTGTTGGATACAATTTTAAACTCTCTTTCTTAGAACTGACAACGGCTTACATTGTGGACAATGTACAATATATTACATCACACAAGCGCTGACGGCTGTTACTTTTATGTGCTGTAATTGTCTACTCTCATTTCAAGCTCATTGCGACCCAGTTTGTGTGTAATTTCCTGGTTGTCCCCCAGCAACCCCCCAACTCCGATCACAGGAAGTTGAGAGGAAGTTGTCGGGTCTTCACTACACGCACACACACAAACATGCACACACACACACACACACACAAGCACACACAAACACACACACACGCACACCTCTACCTCCGCCAAAACTTTCACACCAGTAGGAGAAATGGTAGTGGGGAGTGAATAAAAGAGTGAAGAGCAGCGAGAGAGAAGGGGAGGGAACAGTGTTCTGGTGTGATAGTGTTTTTTTTTTTTTCATGTGTCTCTCTTTCAAGTGTGAAAAAGTCTGTCTGTTTCTACACCTCTCACTCTCTCATCTTTTCTTTTTTGCTCATGATTCTCTGTGAGGTATGTGCCACTCCTCAGCAAACTAAACAGGGAGGATAAAGAGTTTCACAGTGTGTGAACACACACCTCAGTAACTTGGTGATTGTCTGATTTCTTAGAAGCCCTGTCAAGAAGACAGGAGAAAGGATTAAAAGAAGTGGTTAACCCAGCTGGATTTCTGCTGGAGAAACCTGATTTTGTGGCCACACTTAACTGGGTTTCTAATGGTGTTTTAACATGTACACATGCATATGACAAAGAAGGCAGTGTGGCAGATATGGAAAGAAACCAATAATAAATCATAAGTCATGAGTCATAAGTTAAAACAAAACAAACAAAAAAAATTCAGTGGTTAAAGGTAGGAAAACCCACGCTCAAAGCATGAAATTAGAGCTGCAACATTAGTTGATTAATCGATTAATCGGTCAACTGTATGTTAATTGGCAACTACTTTGATAATGGAAAAATCATTTAGTAATTTTTTAAGCAAGTATAAAAAAAAACGTTGTTTGTATCTTCTCAAATGTGATGATTTTATGCTTTTCTTTACTTTGCATGATAGTAAACTCAATATCTTTGGGTTTCAGAGTCAAAATAAGACATTTTAAGAAGTAACCGTGGAAATTATAACAGGCATTTTCACTACTTAGTTGACTAAATGATTCATCGATTAATCGAGAAAATAACTGGCAGATGAATTGATAATGAAAGATAATTGTTAGTTGCGGCCCTACTTGATGCAGGGTTTGAGCCTCAGTTCCTCACTATGTGGCGCTGAACTGTTTCTGACTTTTTGACCGTTATAGTCATTGTTTGATAAGTGTCTCTTCCCTCAGTCTGCTGAGTTAAACTGCTTCTCATAGTTTCACTGTAAACAAGTCTCGTCAGACAAACCTCATCACTCTGTCTTTGAAGACAAGTATACAAAATCAGAACCTCAAAAAAGTAACACAGTCCTCTTCAAAAGGGGAAGTTTCACAGTATTTAGATACATCTTAAGCTGTGTGTGCATATTTGTTGAACCCAAGCAGAATCTTCTGAGTATTAGTCAGTATTTTTTTTATCCTAGCTAAGAAAAGGCTCTTCAAACAGACACCTCTTTAATACAGTATTTTGAGGATTTGGAAGTCCCTCTTCAATTATTTATCAAACCCTACTTATGATGTGTTTTTCTTTGGCGTGCATTTGAAGTTTTTTCGATTGTCTTTTTGTTGCAAATTTTCACAATGTACAAAATCCAAACAGTACACTATATCCAAACTAATCCCAAGTTTCTACCCGGCCTGCCCACCTAAACAAACCAGACGTGCACCACTACCTTAAAGTCAGTCATCTTATACACTTGCCCAAGAGGAGACACACACAAGCAAATAAAACAACAACAAACAGACAGACAGATAAACACACAGTGACAGAAGGAGTCAGAAGTTTATACTTATTATAGGGTTACATTCTCTGCATCCATTTTTTCTGCAAATGTCAGGAAAGACTGTCAAATTGCTTAAAATCTCAGACCCTTGGAGAGAGTATCTTATCGTCTCTAACTTGAGATATTGCATAACCACTTTGATCCAGTGAGAATGTGTGGGAGGGAGGGTGTTTCCACCTGAACAGTGTAAGTTGCCTGGATAACAAAGTGCAGAAGGCCAGCATGTTGCACTTACAATTACTTAGATGCACACCCTGTAGTACAACACCAAATAAAGCAATAGAAAGGGATGGATCCATTGGCTCCTCCAACATCTTTGAGAAAGTACGAAGGTAGACTGCCAGAAATGATGTAATCTGGGACAGAACATATATAATAGACTTGTTAAAGAGCTTGCTTGCATCTGTCACATATAGGGTCCAACTCTAGCCTAATTCTGGACAACCTAGCCTTCAACCAATGAAATAAGTGTACTATCTTGAATTGTACAACAGCATGCCATTGACAAATGGATGATGAGTAAATCCTTGGAATAATTTCCTGCCAAATTGCATCTGGGATTTGTTTAAAGGTGCAGTGTGTAGAATTTAGTGGCATCTAGGGGAATGGACTTGGCAGAAATGGAACACAAAATTCATAAGTATGTTTTAAGTAGTGTATAATCTCATGAAAATAAGAATCGTTGTGTTTCCGTTACCTTAGAATGAGCCCTTTATATCTACATAGGGAGCTGGTCCTCTTCCTCGGAGCCCGCCATGTTGCACCGACATGTTTCTACAGTAGCCCAGAATGGACAAACCAAACACTGGCTCTAGAGAGGGCCTTTCACATTTTTAGCGACTTCGCCGCTGCTGAAGGTTCTCCTACACGCTTGGACGGGGAGGGTGAGAGGAGGGGTATTGAGTTTATTGCCATCTGCAACCTCACTCGCTAGATGCCACTAAATCCTACACACTGGTCCTTTAAATCCTCTTCCCATTTTTTTTTAAGTTGATCTGAAGTTATTTAGAGTTTTTTTTAGAAGTTATGTAGATTGAGAAGGTTATATATCCTACCTATAATCTGTTTTAAGTCCTGAACTTAGAAATAGAATCTAACAGAGATGTGGGGGGAAACAATCGGAGCGTGAGGTTATAAAGTTCTGCAATAGTAGATATCTATAAAAATGAGACCAAATTTGTTTACCAGTGTGTGTATTTGAAGCTTTTGTTGTGTATCTCTGTACTGTTAGAGTGTCTCCTTTGATATTAAGGGTGTGTAGTACTTTTATCAAAGCGTAAAACGTCTTTCTTTTTACACATTCACCCGAACAACACCTCAGTTTATTGTTTATGTGGTCTGTTGTAATGCAGTAGATTTTAAACTGGTATGTGTAATGTCTGCTGTGTGTGTGGTGCTTTGTTGTTGTGCAGGAAGAAACTAAATGAGGATTTAATGAAGTTGGATTACTTTTAAATAATGCAAATGGTGGAACTAATCTTTTAATGTGGTCATATTACAAAGGTTTTTATCATTAATTACAGTTGTGTAGAATTCAATGAGAGGAAATTGATGTTCAGCTTATCAGTCCTTATTGGACAATTGTGTTAATGTGTATATAGTTATTGTGTTTCCTTTGTACCGAATGATTTGTTCATGCATGTTTATGTGAGTTTGTGTATGCAAGTGTGTTTCTATGTGTCTGTGCTTCTGTTTTACAGCTCTTTTACTAAATGTTTTTAACACAGTGAGGTGCATATCTGGTTAAGTAAACTGATAAAAAAAAATGGGTTTTAGCATGTTGACATGTGTTTTCCCTCTCTGTGAGTGTGTGTTATCCGTAAGGATCTTTTCTCATCGCCTACCTCTGTATCCTGGCAGCCAGTTCAACAATAATTAATTACACACACACTCCTCACAGTTTGTGTGTGTGTTTTCCACACTCCTGCATGTGTAAAACTGTGACATGACAGCTGTATGATTTATTTTTAAAGTTCTAAATGAGATTTTACACAGACATACCCACAGACACAGACAACAGATATCTGTTGACCACAGTTTGTTCACCACAAAAATTGGTTAAGGTGACATCATCAGTGATGGTGAGAGAAAGAGATCCATTTTTAAAGGAGCTTTCTTAGACGTGACCACACACACATGGTATGCTCCATACACACATTCACACACAGACGGAGTATGCTCTAAGGACCATAGCAGGGGAGCTGTGTCTGTATCTGAGTGCGTCTGTGTGTGTGTCTGTGTGTATAAAGTTAAAATCCAGACTGCCATTCCAGAGGCCAGACTATTGAGTCTTATAAACTCTCAGGTCACAGATTATTGAAATAGCAGAAGAGATATATAGTCTGCGCCTGTGTGTGTCTTCTGTTTAACTATTTCACTGAAATAGTCACAAATTGATGAGGAGACATTGAAATCCAGACACACATGCAAAGACACATCTGCATGTGTATGTACTTATGTGCATACATGTATGTGATTTAATGAAATGACAGGTGTGTGTGTGTGTGTGTGTGAGTGTGAGTGAGAGAGAGAGAGAGAGAGAGAGAGAGAGAGAGAGTTGTGTATGCCACTATTTGAACTATCAGCCTGGATCTGTGTATGGTGTGTGCATGCTGTAATACTGATTTATTTCAGCATCATTTATGGTCCCACTGGGAGCTAAACCAGCAATCTGTTGGCTGCTATTTCATTGTAATACTCTAACATGCACACAGATAGTCTTTTGTATAGGCTCATCTAACAAAATGTACCTTGTTTTAACCTACTAACCTCCAATAATTTGGCAAGGAACGTTTGGACAGTTCATAGCGATTCCTCCAGAAAAACTTAATAACCTGTTTATATTCTCCTCTGACCCACCTTTGGGCTCCTAGGGTGTTAGCATAGTGCTTTCAAATGTGCCTGTGCAGATGAAAACCGCTTATTTGTGTCATGCTGAGTGAGTCACTGTTGGAAAAACGAGATTCCGTCACTTGTAAAATGTTGTGTTTTACTATGTTTTGTGCGTGTTATAAAGTTGAATAATTAATTGGGTTAATTGAGCAGAAATTCAACAGTTTTAATCTGTAGAGCAGTTTCAGAGAATGTCTTTCATTGAAGTGAGAACTTTCTTCTCTTCTCCCAGTAGTTTTTTAACAGCGGTCTGAACTCTAAAGTGCTCAGTAGCCAGAAGAACATGGTTATACTGGACAGCTGTGTGTGTATGTCCGTGTGTAAGTGGTGTTAACCAATGTTCTGCCTTTAACTCCCCAAAGGGGTAAATAGCCCTCCTACAGAGTACTACACACACATGCACAAACCCACAAACACACGGTATAGTGCTTCCCAGACCCTGTGTGGTGCAGTAATCCAATGTAGTTATTCAGGGTCAGACTCCTCTAATAGACTTTTAATAAAGTTTGTGTGATGGGGGGCTCTGCTGGAAGTGTGTGTGTCTGTTCGTACACGCAGGATCGGTGCACTCATCATTCCACTGCATTCATTTCTGAATCTGTGTTTATCTACTGTAAATTCTGAGCACTTTCTTGTATGTAGTTTTTTCGCAGTATGGTTTGCCGAGTGAAAACATTCATATCTTTAAGTAATAAGTGGAACAACGGGGATTAGAATAATAAAAGGACAGTACACTGCATGTTTGAAATCAGAAATTTAACACCCTCAGAGTTAAAATGAACACTGACCCAGTGTTTATACAGGAACCACTGTGAAAGTGTTGAATTAACATTTCTGAATGAGTTAACATTATAAACACCATGACAGCGTTACTTAACAAACTCTCATAGTGTAAATTATTAACACCATAACGGATAACAACACTGGTCAGTGTTCAATCAAAGTTCACTCATTAGAGACACTCATGGAGTAACTGGTCAACACTGCACCGGTGTTCAGCTAACACTTGGTGGTGACAGTCCTTCAATTTATCACTTAAAATTTACACTAAACTATTGTTGAATAATGTATTTAAAGTGTAGATGGTCTACTGGAACTGACACCATTAGTGTTCACATGTACAATCTGTAAGTGTTGCCCTCCCACCACCCATGTGCAATAATTCAAATAGGTACTGCAATGAAAGAAATTTTATTTTTTCCTGTAACAAGGGCTTCACATTATATTTGACAAACAGGGCACTCATAAAAAAAAAAACCCCTGCAGAGACCTTGTACAATATAGTACTGCCAAAAACACAAGGTAGCCTATTACTGTTACAATGCAGCTGTCTGGAACAACATAGAAAAGTGAATGTGTACCATAAGACATTTAGACATCAAAGGGCTTGAAGTATCACAACTAATGAGGTGTAATGTTTGAAACATTATGCATTTGGTCAACAACTAAAATGTAGTCTCCATTTCTGTTACCAAAAATTAGACTTCATTTCTCAAAAAGATGCAATCTTACTGAACACCTGCATCTCATCAACGAAATCTGTGCAAACAAACAAGACCCATGTGATATTCAGTACCATTATGTTTAACCCAAGTTGTGACACTTATTTCACTTGACACATCGGTTTGAAAGTGCTCTGAACTCAAATCACCATTTTCAACATCAGTCTGTATTTTCATTTTGTGAGGCCCAGACTCCAAAGCTTTGGCAGACAATGATTCACAATAACAGGCAACAGCTATTTGGTGTTTCTTGGCAAGGGACTTCATTATGTTCTTGACGTTTTTAATGCTGAACGTGAAGAATTTGTGTTTGGCTGCATACCTCATACTCCAAACGTGTAATAAAGGACCAATTTTGCATATACGCTTAGAATAGTGGACCATGAAGTGATGTTTTGGGATCAAATTATCTTGAGGATACAAATCTGTAAATAACCGACGATGCTCTTCATTAAGATGTTTTTTAAATACTGTCATTCCTTCTGTAATACATGGAGAAAATACAATGTTAATGATGTGCAACAACAGTATCAATAGACGGCATTGTCTGCCGCCCTGAGGGACAACATCGCCGAAGATTTGTATGAGGAATAATGTTTGACTGGCATCAACCCAATATTGTTGCCAGTGCGCAACATGTTTGTGTGCGTTGGATGATTCTTTTTATCCATAAAGCCATAGTTGAATGCATAGTATAATTTCATTGGAAATAAAATTCAATATTCAAACAACAACTTAACGTCATCATGTGCTACTCCTTCCTCCTAAGATATCATGCAATATGACAAACACAGAATTAACTGATATGTTGAAGTACGCCAAGGTATTGAGTATGCTATTGCATTTGATCCCAAAACTTTCCTCCTGGAATTTTCTCTTGGATTTTCAACAATATAACTGTAATGCTCCTCATTGATTAGTTTGGTGCATTAAGTCACATGTTGCTCATTTTTGCTGTATGTAACACTGTAAGAGCTGATGCTCTGTCAATGAGACACATTCTGCGGTAGCAGTTTGCAGAAAAAAGATTCATTGGGGGGTTGTGGATGAGCTGCTGCCATACTCAAAGGTCTCCTTCATCTTCTGCAGGATGCTTTCGCTGTCACTGGTGTGGTTTATCAAGGATATGGTATTTATAATATTTTGTCCATCCCATTTATATCAGTGTGGGTAGTCAAAATATTAGAAACACCTCTCTGTATAACATAATATAACTTAACAACAGCACAATACTACAGCCTCCAAAATAACCATAAAGTTGAGAGCACCTCTTTAAAACAGTTTCTTTTTAAATCAACATTAAAACCTTCATAAAGGGAGGATTTATTTAAGGACTGTAATATACTGCCTTAGTTTTATCTAGGTGGGCCTAATAAACTGGCAACTGAGTGTATTTCAGCATTAATAATCAAAGGGATCTTGTACAGTGTCAAGTACATCCTTAAGTAATCTTGAAACCATCATTTCTTAATGCAAAAAATAAATTTAAAAATGATAAGCAATTAAGATAAATACACAACTTGCTTATCCTTTCCTGAAGAAGGGATCTTTTAATGCGGGGAACGAGGTGACAATTCCCAATGCATATTTCTCTTTAGTAATTCGCTGCGGGATTATGCTGCAAAGAGGGGAAAAAAAGGAAAATTGTTGTTTGTTCACTTACCCAAATGCCGGATAGCACTTCATAGAGATGGGACAATTATGGCATTACTGCAGTAATATGAGTCTACTGCAGTGTTGAGACCAACACTGTCATTGCTGTTTTTTTTCTCCAATCTCAACTGCTGATGGCCTTTTGCAATCCACCAAAGTGACTACTAACAAACTGCCGGTAATTCAGCCACAAATCCACACATTTCTGACTACCTTCCTTAAATTTTAGTAATGATGCAGTATGGGAATTTATTTAAAATTTCAGTTAAATGGCTGTAACCGCCTAACCGCTGGGGTGAGCTGCCCTATTTCACACAGTTCTGCTCATCCTTACAATCAAATCTGTATCTGCTATCAACTTACCCCTCAGTCTCAACCATGTGTGCTGCAAGAATGTTAACCATCTGTCTTCTTCTACTGTCACACAGCGTCCCAGTCTCTTCATATTCTTCAAGCACTGTTGTCTCTCCATGTTTTGTCAGCAGGATCTGTTTTATCAGCTACACAGATGATGACAATGAATTACAGTGGCACTTATTATTACAATGTACAATATAATTGTAACAAGGCCAAACAGTATGGTCTGGATTTGGCTTTGTGTCTATCAAAATTTTATGGGTTATTCTTTGGATCGCAAGGAACCTTTCCAAAGTTACACAGGAGTCAGTACAAAACTTGAGTAATTCCAATAAAATACACGTAAAAAAGGTAAACCTAAATATTTCCTCCTTGCCAGAGGTGTGGTTAGCAGGTCTGATTTTAGACCAAGAGCAGCAAACTTATAGCATGATGGTAATGATGATTTAGAAAAGCCAAACTTGAAAGCACACATTTTTCCTTACTCCAGATTTTTGTGAACGTAATGTCAGGATTTCATATTGACAAAGGGTTTTTTGACCCCTGCTTTCTGCCATGCAAGAAACTCCCATCTCTATATCTTTACTGGCTGAAAAATTAGGAATCAATAGAGAAACGTCTGCTTTGCTATGCTGCATTTTGTGCTATAAATACATTACTTTTTTAAGCAATCACTTCAATTTAGCAAGTGTTTAAATTATACAATTATTATTAACTTACTTACTTAACTTACTAATTTTTCATAACTCAGTTTGAATCACTGGTTAGTTATATACTGATTGGGAAGTTTACCTTCAGAAGTGAATTCTTCAAAATCAGCTGCTTGTAATTTGATGTATTTCTTGCGGTTTTGATACTGCAGCTTCATAATCATTTTGCCATTTCCAAGAGAGGAGGAGGGGGGACAACATGAAATTTCTTAATACATCCTTACAGTGCTGTTTTAATTATAATTATTTATTGCCTTTTAATAGCCTGAAAGACAATCAAAAACTTTCACTACACCCAAATGTTCTGGTACGCAGATGCTCTCTTTCTGCTTGAGAGGTCTGGAACTTTATATACTGCTCTTCACTCCTCCTATGATTGTGATATCTTTGTATCCTACCAAACTAACGCACTAAAAAGCACAGAATGGCCTCTTTATGCCATCTTGGCTGTTATGGCCTGATTCTCAAACTACCAAGTAGTAGACAAATACAACAGGTGCGATGGTTACATGGTTATATTTATATCATAGCAACTTAAAGGCTCTATATGTGGAATCAGAAATTCCTTCTCATTAGTGACACCTGTGGCTGTTAAATGAAGTACAGGCAACATCCTGGTGCTCGCGCTCGTGTGCTCGTGGCGCAAGACCGCTAGAGGTGATGTCCTTTTCCTCGCTGTGTTTTGCACTGTGTTTCAGCAAAGCATTTCTCGCTCCCAGTCAGTCAGTGTAGACGGATCTATCAGTAAATCATATCAGCAGAACTACAAAAACAGATGTTCATTTTGTTAGCTTAGATGAGCATCTGCAAGCATGATATTAGGGGTATCAATGAGCTGTGTGATGCAAAGCCTTTGGAAATTGTTTTTGGAAGTGGTATGCATCTTCAGTTTAAAATATCCAGAAAAAAGTCCTGGCACACAACACTTTGCGTTTATCGATTGAGTCAGTTTGAAGGTATTCTCTTATGTAGACCACTATGTGAAAGCTGTCTCTGAAGAACTTAGAATGAAAGAAAATGGCAGCATATGCTTTTACAGCCACATATATGCTAACAGGCACATATAGAAGCACATAGAAAGAAACTCTGTGACTGTTTGAGCTCGTTTTTTTGCTATATTTAATACTGGCTGGCTGTCAGTCAGGTAGAGTGCTGTTGTGCTTCTAAGACTTACACCTTAACACACACACACACACACCTACACACACCTACAAAACACCTCAAATTTCATATAAGGATAGGAGGAGGAGAGAAATAGAGATTGAGAAGGAGACAGCAGCAGAGAGAAGAGAGGGAGATGGATATGGGTGGGTGGAAGAGGGAGATTAATTGAGAGAGGGAGATAGATGAAAGATGGACAGATATGGAGAGGGGGAGGAGGGATGCGTGTGTTCACTATATAGGTTTGTGTGTGTGTGTGTGTGAGTAAGAAAAAGACCAATACAGAGAATAAGAAAGCAGAGAAAGCCAGCTCAAGAGTGAAGAAGAAGAAGCAGAAACAGAGGGAGGGAGTCTCATAACGAGAGAGTGTGGTATTGAAATGTGAACCTCTGATTAAGTTTGACATTTAAGATGACATATTTTGCATGCTGTTACCCCTTTACAAATGAGTCCTACACTCTGTGAGTGTGTGTCTGCATATGAGTGTGTGTGTGTGTGTGTGATTTGCTTGATCCGTGGCAGGAATGAATTGGGCCCCAGATGAAGAGTGTGTGTGTGTGTGTGTGTAAGTAAGACTTCTGGCATTGATTAGGGGCCTAGCAAGCAACTGAAAGCTTTTAGTCTTAAAATGGCAGGTGGACTCTGTCTCTCAGTGATTTTAGGTTGTCCTTCTCTCTCTCCCTCCTTCTGTCTCTCTCTTCACCCCTCCCTTCCTATCTTCAATTAGACTCCTGCCTCTGCAAAATCAATTCTAAGATCAAGCAGTTACGTCCTCAGAAAGAAAAAATCCTCCCCGCAGCAGACTCCTTTACCCCCTAACTCCTCGTTTCTGGAGGAAGCCAGACACACCCGTACTCCCATCCAACGCTTGAACTAAGCACCGCATAGTAGCTGGCACTTGTGGCCGATTCCTATTATTATCCCACCGCTCTAAATAGGCTCGGTTTCACGGACTGATCTGTTTTGTCTGTGTGGGTACTAAACCGGTCACGTGTGCGCTTTCATTAATATTTTCCTCAGCTGCTTTCATTCACTGACACGTAACCTAAAGCTACAAGCCATTTCAGCGTGACTGCCATTTTGTGCATCAGTGGCCTTCCTAGAAGTAATAATCTGTGACATTTTCATATAAATAAATGACTGCCGAATGATACAACACAGTCATGAAAGCTCCAACATTTGCAACAGCAACAACAGAGCTGGCGTCTGCCAGATCTTTCCAGGAAAAATCCTTTTTACAGACAGGAAGTGATGTGTTTCAGGTTTCTGGCAGCAGCTTCAGTGGTATTTATTTAGAGGAAAGAAACAATATTTGAGCATGGCGTAACAGACAAAGAAACATGTTCACTAGAAAAATGTCATCAATGGAAAATCCAGTAACAAATTTGCCAAAATAGTAGACTAATAGCAGATTAATCGATTAGTTTTGACAATTTTTTAACTATTTCGACATTGTTTACCTAATTTTTCAAGCAGAAATGCTAACATTTGATGGTTCTAGCCTCTCAAATATGAGCATTTGCTGCTTTCTCTTTCTCTCTTTATCTGAATGTCTTTGGGTTTTGAAATGTTGATCGGACAAAACAATTCAAGTTGTCAGCTTGGGTTCAACAAAAAAAAATTTTTGTGACTATTTTCTAACTTAAGCGATTAATGGAAAAAATAACTATCAGAATATATAATAACTAAAACATTAGGTGCATGCTTAGTTGATTAATCATTTCTGTGATCTTCCATCCACTCACCAAATCTGCAAGTAAAATTTTCCAAAAGCATCCACATGTGGTTTTAGATACAGAAACACAAGTGTTGCACACTTGTACTTGAAAATGCACATTTAAAACTTAACTTCTAACTTAAATTTGACTTTTCGCTCACTTTTCTTTTCAGTCCGTGCATCAAGGGGAACATAATGAGAAATGTTGAAAAATGTTATGCAGGCAATTTACTCTGACATTAATTCACATGATTACATTATTTTCTACTTGTAGAGAATCCATTTAATTTATTCATTGTGCCATTTGGCCAGAACAGCTCGCCCCCACATGTCCACCACTCACTCACTCACTCACTGTCAATGGCTTTCTATCCACAAGTTCCCCATCAAGTATGTATGAAAAACAACAGAACAAGAACAAGACATCTGGGAAAGGATTGTTTCATTATATCAGTCAAAGTAAATCAGTAACCTCACCATGGGTTGTGGAATTGTTTTAAATCCATCATTATGTTGCAGGTTGTTGGAGGGGCAACCAGCTAGACGCCTGACCTAGTGCACGACTCCATCTAGAGTCTTGGACAAATTAGATCCAAAATGTGCTAGAATCGGTTAAAAAACTGTTGACTTAAAGAATGGAAAGTTTTATTTTTTAGCTTTGAGGGATGGGAAGAGGTTGCCTATTAAATGCCCTTCTCCCGTAGTAGCGTGGGTGCAGAAAACTTGCTTTAGACATTAATGGAAGTGGAGCTTATCTGCTCTTTGTCTCCTGCCTCTCTTCTCTCCTTCTCCACCCTATTCTCTTGTTCCTATTTCTGTCTATCCATTTCCCCAGACAATGTCTGTTTTTTCTTCTTAAATGAAGAAAATGTGTTCTCTTTCCTGTGTAAACTCTCTCATCCCCTGCTTGCCACTGTCCTCTTTCTCTCCTTTCACTCACCCCCCTTGTGTAAGAGACGGTCCTATGTATTTTTTTTATTTTAATTAGGAGTTCTTACCTTCTTTCTATGTTCTATATCTTCCTTCCTGTCTTAATCATACTCCTCAATGTACCCCCACTTCTACATAAATATATCTTTTTTTTAAATTAAGAATCAGAGAGTGAGAGATGGCATCAAAGGAAAAAAGAAAGGACAGATGATTAGGGGCAGGAAATGCAGAGACAAAGACCGAGAGGATAATATGAAAAGACAGAATGACGCAGAAAGAGAAACAGAATGAAAGCTAGAGAGAGATTTTTCTGTGTAACAAGACCTTGCCCTTAGCATTATTTCTTCATATGTTGCACATTAATCCTTTGTTTATGAAAAGATGGAGATGCCAACTACAGCTGTCCCACGGGGAGGGGAAGAGAAGAGATATCTGAAGGCAGCAGAAATACGTGGCTATGTTCAGATTTGGTATAAAACCCATCCATTACAGTGACTTAATAATATGCATTTAGAGAATTAGCTCGGGGTCAGTGGGTAAAATGGTTGAGGTGTACTGGTAATCTGTGTTTCTCCATTAGTGAGATCTAACGCTCTTGTCTGAATGAATAGGACTCCCTTTCAAGTTTGAATATTAGCGTCGGGCTGGCATTACATGATGATCCTGCACACATCATGTGGCTGTTCATGATGTTCGTGTGACTTAATGGTTACATGAAATACAGTACAAAAACTACACACACATGCATGACAAACGATGGTAGAGATTTAACATCCGTTGTCATTTACACTGCTGAAACAATTTATCAATTACTCTATCAACAGAGAATATCCTGAACAATTTTGATAATATTAATCATTTAAGTCTTATATTAAGCAGTAATGCCAAACATACCAGCTTCTCTAATGTGAGGATTTCCTGTTTTTATACTATTGCAGGTTGAATATCTTTTGGTTTTGGACTCTTGGTCTGAAGAAAAGAGTAATTTCAAGATGCCACCCAGGCTCTGGAAAATTACAATGGATATTTTTCCCTATTTTCATATATTTTATAGATTAAATAATCAGCTAATTAAAAAAGACTTGATTTTTTCACACTGCCAGTTGATGGTATGAAGTACCAGCTGGTTTTAGTTGTACTCAACTGAAAGTCTATTGATGTGACATAAAAACTTTTTAGTTAACTGATACACAGTTCAACTGTTATCAAACTCAGTTTACCACCATGCAGCATGAAAAACATTCAGACATATTAAGATGGAAATCCTTAAACATGGGTCCTCTACTTTGGCCTGGACGTACGCTGATACATATACAGTAGATACCTACCGCACCGGTGTCAGTGCATCCTTCAACAGTTGTCTTAGGGTGATTATTGGCAATTTCAGATAAAAGCCTCACTGGCGTTGGGGCTAATTGCAGTTGATGGAAATGATTAACTGTCGTATTCATCCTCGTTGTGGTATTGAGGCCGTTGTGGTGTATAGGGGCTAATTGTAGCTAGTAGCAGTAGTTGTTATGCGGTATGTTGTGGTGGGTTGTACCTAATTGTAGTTGATAGTAATGGTTCCAGTCTGTGTATACAGCCTGAAGCAGACAAAGGCTGTACTGCGACATTGAAGCACATACACACACACACACACACACACACACACCCAGAAACAGACACACACAGTACAGCTTTTTGACACACACCTATTATTCTTGACCACATCCTGGAGCACACAAATAAGTGTGCCTGAAGTATGCAAATGACATGTGATGCCAGAGTAAATAAATAATAGATAATACTCTTGTTAATTTCTGTTTTATTGATTGCACACTTTAGAAAAATCATTCATTATTATCATTTTGATGAACTTTTTAAGTCATCACTGAAATCATACAGGGCAGATGGAAACACAGTTAGGTCAGTCAGTGCCCTGTCTTAGGTCGGGATTTCAGCTTCATTGCTTTACCACAACGATCTGTAGTTTTCCACTGTGTGTGTGTGTGTGTGTGTGTGTGTGTGTGTGTGTGTGTGTGTGTGTGTGTGTGTGTGTGTATGTGTGTGTGTGTGTGAGAGTGAGCGAATGATGAATTCTGACTGGGTGTGGTGAACATCAGATGAGATTTTCCTCTGCTCCCTGCACTCACTCACTCTCATACACACACACACACACACACACACATATGCAGGCACACACACAGTGAGTGCCAGGGCTGGTCTAGGCGTGGGCCCTCACAGACATAAATTGCTTTATTTTAATAGTTGTATGGTAGAGAAAGAGGGAGAGAAAAAAATGGTAAAACACTAGAAAGGCCATAGAAAGAAAATTGGATTCAACAAAGAAAGCAGCCTTCTCTCTCGCTCTTTCTTTTATTTTTGTCTCTCTTTTTTGTTTTTTGTGTGTGTGTTTGTGTTTTATCTTCTCTTTTCTTCCTAATCCACTAGATCACATTACAGGGTTATTAAAATATGGTCCCTTTCAATCTGTTTATGTGTATCTGCTTGTGTTTGTTTATGGTCATCTAATTATCTGTTTTCAACTACATCCTCTTTTCCTTCTCTTTCTTCAGAAGCGTGTGTGTGTTAGTGTTGATTTTCTCATGCTTCAAATGTTTGCAGTTCACTATCAGTAAATAACAGTAAGCACTTATCTCTCACACTAACATAGACTCACCCGCAGAGAGTCGCACGCACGCTATCTCGCTTCAACACGCATCATCAAATATGCACACGCACGCACGCACTCGCAGCGTCTTCCCCCCTCATATTGCATTGATCTAAAAGTGATCAGTTTTTGGCGTCTATCAGGCGTCTGTTGGGTTTCACTGTGTTTATGACTGAACACACACACACACAAACACGGCGTATGGGTCAATGGGTTGACTGTGTTTACGACTGAATATGAACTGAACAACCACAAATAAACACACACGCGCACGCACACACACACATGCTTGCACACACACGCAGTATCTCTCCCTGTCACGACTGTTGTGAACAAAACAACCACAATTGTTCTCTTTTCAAACAAAAGAAAGATTATGGTTTAACATAAAACACATGGTTGGTTATTTGATGGCTTTGTATAGTGATTATAAGAGAGGGAGGGAGGGAAAGGAGGGATGGTGGGAGAAGGGGGACGACTGTCGGAGGGAGCAGGAACAGAATGAAACATTTTATTGATGGAATTACTTAAATTATTGTTGCAATTATTCTTGTACGTGAAAGAGGGCAATAGAGAATAGAAAAAGGCAATTAATATGCCCTGACAAGTGCTTTTTTTTTTTGTTTGATAGAGGTATTTTACTTTGATTATAAATGAGCATGCTGCTGAAAAGGAGAGAAAAATGAGATGAGAGAGGAGTAAAATAATTAAAATGGGATATTAAAAGAAAAATAAAAGCAGACAAAAGAAAATTTCAAAAAGAAAAAAAAAAGAGAGAGAGAGAGAGAGGAAACCAAAGGACAGGAGGTGACACAGATAGAGCATGAGAGACAAAGAGAGATGAGAAAAAGAGAATTTGGGAGCCAGAAAATGAATGAAAGGCACGCAAGAAGAGATGCAAAAAAGAAATTTGGAGCGCTAGAGGGGATGAATTGCAGTCTACCGCCTCCCTCATCCATCTTTCTGATATGGGGGTGTGTGGTTTGATGTGGTTGTCTGTTGGACATTCTCCCTGTGTCTCTCTCCTCCCTCGGTCTCCCCCGTTTCTCTCCGTGCCTCACCCTCTCTCTCTCTCTCTCTCTCTGCTTTTCTCCCCTCTCTCTTCCACCCCTCCTCTCCCCGCGTCCTCACGCTCTCTCTGATATGGTTTGGGTTTTGATGTGGTCATGTGTTGAAGATTCTCACGGATGGTTTCCATAATGATAAAAAGATTCACTCCCTGGTTTAGGGGAAAAAAAAAAAAAAAGTCAAAAAGTTGCACTTAAGGATGCAACGAACATCCCAACACACACACCCCTGAAAACGCTCTCATAGCTGAGATGTTTCTGATTTGTTGGGGCTGTTTTTCTTTGACGAGGTTTGTGGTCGAGGATCGTCACAGATTTCAGCCTTCAAAGCAGTTTGTAAATTGAATCAAAGCTGTTCTATACACATACGTATATCATTGTCAGAAAATTTGTGTGCGTGCGTGTGTGTGTGTGTGCGTGCACAGTATATTATCTGTGTCTTGCAGGCACCTTATATCTCTTCATGTCTTGATTTTTAGGGATTAAGAAAATCTGCTGGATATGTTTTTATCTCCCAGATCCCACATGTATGCATAAATATCACAGTTTTTAGATACTATCAATATATCAATTGGACAATAAAACTTTTTCTGTCTCTCTCCATCTTTACAGAGATGGTGAGGAAGAAGAATCCCCCTATCCGGAGTGTGGGAGGCGAAGAGGAGGAGGAGGAAGAGGGGAGGAGGCCACCAGGAGAAGAGGAAGAGGAGGGTGAGGAGGAGGGTAGAGTAGGAGCGGAGGCTGACCGAATAAACCGACCCTCCGAACCAGAATCCTCCGACCGGATCAGAGGAGATGAGGAGCAGGAAGAGGAGGAGGGAGAGAGCGAGTGCGTTTCCTCGTCCGTCTCTCCCTCATCTGTCGGCGCGAGAGACGATCGCTACAGCAATGAGGAGAGAGGGGGGAGGAGAGGAGGAGGAGGAGGAGGAGGGGGGAGGGCTAAACAAGGAGGGGCGGCGATGACTGACAGACCCGAGAGCCAGTCGGAGGCTGAGGATGGGGAGAAGGGTGCAGAGGAGGGAGAGAGGAGCGAAAGAGACAGAGGAGAGGCAGATCATCTCATTTCTCCTCTCCTCTCGACTCCCCACCTCCTCACCAGACAGGAAGGAGGGGAGGAGTCGACAACTGACACCCCTCCACTCTCCTCCAGCCCTTCTCCTAAACTCCAGGACTTCAAGTGCAACGTGTGCGGTTACGGTTACTATGGCAACGACCCCGCTGACCTGGTGAAGCACTTTAGGAAGTATCACCTGGGTCTGCACAACCGCACGCGGCAGGATGCTGCCCTCGACACACACATCCTGGCACTCCACAACATGGCTCCCCAGCACACACCTCTAGGTAATTAGCTTAGCTTAATGTTTTTGAGTTATGTTGCTCCTTATTGTATAAAATGGTTGTAAAAGGAAAATAACACGATTCCCTGCTACCACTGATCAAGCCTAAACGCTGCATTGGACCACACGCTGACATGTTAACAGGCTTAGTAAAGTATCGAAATAAATCTGAACAAACAGGGGAAAAAAAAGTGCAATTATCACCTCATTAAGTTAGTAAGTTACAGACTTTCAAGAAAAGCTGCGCCTGTCACAACAAACCCACTGTAAAACACATGAGCGTACAATGCAAAGGCATTTTTGAAGGATAGAAGGTGTTAACTTTATAAAGTATGTTTTTCAGTATGCTCGGGACGCAGCTTTGCTTGCAACAACAACTTGTTGGTCATTGTTCTAAAAGTTTTCACTCTTCCCAAAAGTCAGACATATCCTTGTTTTTTTTGTTTTTTTCTTCGCCTCGAGTGACCTGACCTCTCTTTGTTTATCTGCTTCTACGATTCTGACCCCTCCTTGTATTTCTGCTCCCAGACATCCAGGCAGGACAAGGGCAGAGGAACCAAGCCAAAGAGTTGGGGAAGACAAGGCCAGATGTACACAATCAGCAACACAGGACAGTTATGATGAATGGCACATATGACGTACAGGTAAGCACGAGAGTAAATACAGGTAAATAAATGTGTGATGACGCTTAACCATTTTTCATGAAGTCTACACAATGCATTCATGTTTTTCATACACACACACACACACTAAAAATGCACTACATGCACCAATAAAAGAACCTATAAAAGAAAAAAAAAACAGTTTACACAAAGAGACGGTAATAGAGAAACCCCTGCAAGTAAAAATACGTTTTTTAAAAATGAAGTAATGTATAAACAAAGCCTCACAGTGCATCTTGTGGTTAGACTGTTGAATTAATTGGAAGGAATGTAAAGCATTTGAAAGTTGGACTGAAAACTTACTGGTTCAGTAAAGCTTTGGTTTATAGCTGAGCCCTCTTGTTACCTCCTGAGTCCAATAAAAAAAGCCTGCATCATTGGAGCCAATGCCCCTGAGTAGCAGTAAGTTTCACAATCCTTTTTACCATCACTCTTGAAAAATACTCCGACATACCTGATGCTTCCCACTTGGGACAGTCGCTGCCCCCTCATTTGGTTTGAACAATCAATCTTATCCCACCAGTGTCACAGCATCTTGTGTTCATTGGCGTTAATGTCCAACAAGGTTAGAATGACATCAACATTCTTGTTTTGAGTGTACAGGGACCCAATAGAAACTCATAACGTTGCAGCAACTTGTGAAGAAAATCCGAGGAAGCATAGGCAATTAGCCTTTTAAGATGCGGCAACTGGATTATCAGTGATGTCTCCATTATCTGTAAGAAGCAAGTGACATTGTTGGATATCATGTACAGCACTCAAGCAGATCCGCTTTGCATAATTCTTACTTGCATCGATATGTGTGGATGTCTTGGCTTAGTTTTTCAGCTCTCTCTGTGCACTGCCTCCAAATTATACACATTTATATTGTTTGCTTTGTCTTGTAATATCTGGGTTTCCTCTGTAGTGGAGTGATCTTGAACTCTAAGAGGACACACATTTTGTACTTTTTCACTACTTTTATGTGCTAGATTCAAAATATACATTTACTTTAGAGATCTACGGATGTGCTCAACTATTTTATTCTCTTTACACCATTATAATTAAAATTACATATTGAAGGTTTTGTCTAAATTTCTTGCTATTATTGAGAGACATAAAATCCTTTTAGTGGGCTGATAAAGCATACAGAAAAAAAGTAATATTAGCAACTTTTTATATACTACTTTGTAGTTTTGTGGACTTTATTTTTAAATAGCAGCTTACATAAAAAAACATTTTGCTGACATAGTGTGTCAGAAAGTCATTTGTTTTTCAGAGAAGTTTTAAGAAATCAAGTAATCAATAACTTTGCTTCAAAACATGTGACATACTGATATAGTTAACAGTGCGTTATAATCATTACTCATGAATCTGTAAATCTCGCCCCATAAGTGAACTGAATAATTTATTGGGTTTAAAAAGCTGCAATTGATTTGTAACATGGAGTGCGTGTGATTTGGACAGGGAGGCATTGTGTTGCAAGTTATAAAGTTTTATAGACTGACAGATGGATCAACACAGAAAGGGAGACAAATAGGGCACCTGGCAGTATGTGTGCATGTGTGCTCAAGCACATGCATACACACAGACACACAGGTATGTAGTCTGCTTTACAATCACTTACAGGCAATGCATATGTACACACATAAAATTGTGCACATGCAATGCATGCATCACTGGAACTGTGTTTTGAAATAATGGCTAATAAATGCATATCCTTTGCTAATCCCTCATATTCAGTGCTCAATTTGTAAAAGTTTTAAGGAGGGCTAGTATCTGGCGCCAGCTACTTTGCTGAGAAATTGCAGGATAAAGACTTTCAGGTGCAATTCATAATTCCCTCTACAAGATAAATGTTGTCCATATACTTAAAGATTATTTCTGCCTTGTAATTATACACCATCAGAGCATATTAAAAAGGCAGATGTAATTTGCACCTGCAGTCTGGACATCAACATATCAGCCAGTCAATTTGAGGATAAAAATGTCTTGAGTGATTTAGTTTTATTCAACAGCTGTAGACTTCAGTTAGAATAAAAACCTAAAAAGTCTCTGCTCAACATGGTTCACTGTCCCTGTTGTAATAGGCATTAAAGCCTCAGACACAACTGTTCACTCACATGTCAGCTCCATCTGCTATGAAAGAGGAAATTGGCAACATGCATGGAATATTTATTCATTTATGTAGGCTTGTGCAGATTTTTCTGAGCGCACTTTAAAAGATTATAGTTTTGATCTTTAAAGTTCAGAAGCTTTTGTAGCATATATATTGGAGTATACGTTTGAATGTCAATTTTCTAAACATTAATAATACATTTTTTTAAGGCAGTGGTACGGGCAGTTTTCATTTTAAAATGAACTTCGAATTGCTAAAGTTGCTTCAAGAACAGGAATTGTCTGTCAGACTTTCATCTTGTCTTTTTGTAAATTAGATTGATGACTGGTGGAGAAATCAGTAGAAGGCAGTGAAATGCCATGGAGTATCAGGAAAAAGAATCCACAATCAAATATTGTAGAGTCACTAAAAGTGTTTTTGACCTCAGTCATAAGTCAATCAAAAAATAATTTTCCCTTCGCTGTGATTATTTCAACCGCTGTAATCGACCGAAATATTGAGGTCAAATGCGCACACTCATTTCAAGTTTCCAAATAACGCCCCATAAGAGCCTCAACTAAACACCTGAAAATCGTTTTAATTTTAATAATGCTGAACAACAATTGTAGTTTCTCTTAACAATGAATTTCAAAGTCATACACGTACAGTATATTTTTATTAAACAGCTTTCCCAATATGTATTTGGCTTTTTGTGTATTGGGACTACCCCGTTTTGCTAACAATTGGGTCAAGGATTAGTTTGAGTGTGCATGAACAGTAGAGTTTTGTCTGAAAGGTTTAAACGACATGATCTAATAAACGTGTGTGTGTGCGCGCGCGTGCGTGTGTGTGTGTGTGTGCGTGTGCGTGTGCGTGTGTGTGTGTGTGGAATAGTCAAGGAGTTTCATTTCATTTAAACCAGCAGTCTGTAATGGCCGTAAGTCACGTAATGGACACAGAAACACACACACACACACACACACACTCACGGCAGCCACGCACACAGACACACACACAGAGTCAGAAATAGAAAATCCAGTGGGCTTAAGTCGTCATTATGAAGAAAAAATGAAAGTATAAAAAAAAAAAAACGAATGAAAGGGGTCTCTATTCTCTCCATCCTTCACTCGCTTTTTCTCTCTCCCGCCCACGTTTGGAAAATTCCATGTTGTCATTTGCTAAGACAAGATGCCTTGTCAACCAATGAGATTTCAGGAAAAAAAAGACTTGGAGAGAAGAGGGATAGGGGAAAGAAGGAAAGAGCGAGAGAGAGAGAGAGAGATAGAGATGGAGGAGGAAAGGAGAGAAGGGGGTGAGAAAGACAGACAGAGAGAAAGGCTTTGAAACCAGTAGTTATAATCGGTAAAGTAATGAAACAGCTGTCAGACACATTTGACTGTGTTTTCCCTTTCTTTCTTTCTCTCTATCCCTCTTTCTCTCTCTGTTCTCCAGTTGTCTCTCTCATCATCTGTCTTTGTCTCTTCTTCACCGTGTGCATGGCTCTGCCTTTCTTCCTCGCTCACCTTCTCATACTCTAATCCTTTTTTTCTCTAACTTCTCGATTCGCTTTTCATCCATCTCTCACTCCTCTCTTCTCCCTCCACTTTTGCTCGACACACGTACTTACTGCTCTTTCCCGTCTGCTGTGTTTCTTTCTCTCTCTCTCCCCCCTCTCATATTCCTCTTTGTGTCTCATTGTCCATTCTGCTCAGTGAAATGACTTGATGTTTGGCTCTTCTCTAATTGTCTGGGCAGAGTATGTGAGACGTGATGATTGGATGATTGCTGTTGTGAGATCACACACAGTAATGGCTCTCATTTAGCCATCTGAATTGATTTTCTTTAATGAAGCTGAAATGTACCATCTCACACATTTATAATCTTTTTTTTTCTCTTCTGGATATTACTTTTCTAGCTTTTTTTTTTGTATTATTTATAAATGTTTCATCCTACCATCTCATTTAGTGTCCTTTTTTTCTGCCTTTTTTTAAAAATTTCTATTCTTAGGCAATATCTGTTAATGAATATATATCCCTCTTCATTGTCCTCTCCACTTAAAGAGACAATTGCAAAAAAAGGAAAACAAAGCAAGTTCCACAGTTTTACTCACACAAAATCAAATCTGAAGTTTAAGTACCAAATGATGATCTGGTGACAAGAATGAATGAATGAATTGATTGTGGAAATACATCCATGTTTTAGATTTCAAAACACAACAAAATTAACCCAGCAAGTTTAGGTTTAAATTAAAATGCATCTACATTTGCAGTATAAAAACTTAAATTCTTCTATTTGAAAAATTTGGGAAATCTCTGCATACTTCTAAACAAACCTCCATTACCTGACGGCCAACAGTCACCATCAAACCGCAGAACTGTACAGAGACAAATCTGCACAGTAGTCCTTCTAATGCCACTGTAATACAGGTTGACTGCTCACCAATCTAGCCAACAGCACACTATAATCACCTACAGCTTACTGGCTAACTTAATAAAAAACATGAGTCTCAGGTTACTTGCTCAGTAATCCAAAATCCTGGCCTCATCCAATGGATATTTCAGTAGAGTCTGGTAAATATGTTATTGGTTGGTTAGTTAGAGTTAGGTACGTACAGAAAATGATGGATTACATTTGTTGTTGTGCTTCAGTATTAAGGGTAGCTGAGGTATAATTTTCCATATTTGCAGCAGCACAGCTCTGCCTTTCGCTTATGTTATACATCCCCTAAATATCTGCGACACAGGAATGATATCAAATTTCTTCCATGTATTACCTTTGAATTCCATGGATAAGGTATACTAGAGACAGTACACCACCTTGATGACACTGGAAACAACAGTCCGTTGTGTTGGTTCACAAGCTTATGTCAGATAACTGTAACTGTTCATCGCAGCAAGGACTGAACTAGCAAACTTTTTTCCTAACTAAAATGCCAATTGATTATCGGTAATATGTGTGACTGTATATACTTTTATCATAATCTAACAAAACCTTTGTCTTTTTCTTTTCTTTTCTGACTGTCAACAGGTGACGTTGGGCGGCACGCTAATTGGGATCGGCCGAAAGACCTCGGATTGCCAGGGGAACACTAAGTACTTTCGCTGCAAATTCTGCAACTTCACGTACATGGGCAGTAATTCCTCAGAACTTGAACAACACTTCTTGTCTTCACATCCAAATAAAGTCAAAACTCCGCCATCCACGCCACTGCTTGCCAACAACAACGACAGCCAAATGAAGGGGAGGAGTCAAATGTTAGACGGGGCGGAGCGAGTGGCAGTGAGAGCGGAAGACGATTCCTTGGTCGGGTACTCCATCCCAGTCAGGGCGTGCCCTGATTCGTCAAGCTGGACGGGGGAGGCGGGTCGAGGTGCCGTTCAGGCGTATTATTGGTGTAAATTCTGCAGCTGGAGTTGTGAGTGGTCAGGGGGCTCGGCGAAACTTTTAGAGCACTATGAACAAAGACATAGAATGAGCACAGGAGGTACTATGAGCCCCAACAGCTCTAATCCTGGAGGGATGGACAGAGAGCGGGAGAGAGGAGGGAGAAGAGAAGGAGGAGAAAGAGACCACATGTTATCCAAAAGCCGCAAAGATCTGTCATCCAACCCATCCAGCACCAGCCAAGGTAATGAAACGGGAGAAAGTATGATGAAATGTTATTGCTAAAACTGTTTTTCAGTAGAAGATAGCTTTAATACAGATCAAGTGAAACAAAATTAAATACTCTAATGATTTTTCACTTCTTCGAGTACTATGATATTTTTCTTTTACTAGTGTTACGATGCTGTTTTAATCCCTCTTTTGGCCTTTTCTAGTACAACACTGCTTGCTCCTACTTATTAGTTGTTACTGGCACTACAATACTGCTCGACCCCTTCTTTTATATTGTTTGTAGTGTTTGGATAATACTTGACCTTGCTTGTTTGCTGCCTTGAGCATCATGATACAGTTTCTGACATGCCTTTGTTTTCCCACTCCAAGACCCAAGACCTTTGCTGTGTTTTCTGTTTCTAGGAGACCCAAACAGCAGCGACACAGAAGCGGTCGTGACCAGTTATAACTGTCAGTTGTGTGATTTCCGGTACTCAATGGCCCACAGTGCAGATGTGATCGTAGTAGCGCCGTTACTACTGCACTACCAGCACAACCACTCCATCCACCGATGCTGCATTCAGCACTGCATGTATTGTCCACAGGGGCTCTGTCAGCCACATAAACACCTGGGGGAGGTGAGATTGATAAAATATTGAAATGTTTATTTTCTTGGTGTTTTTTTGGTGTTTGGTTGGCAATTAGAAGAAACAATCAGCTGTTTTGTAAGCACAAGAAAATAAAATGTAATATATGAACAAGTGTAAAGTTAATTGCAAGCCTAGTTAAGATTCCCTTGCTTCCCACCCAATCCTCCCACACATTCTCCTCCCTCCTTTGTGCCAGCTGCCAAACAGTGCCGGTGCAGCTGTTAAAAATGCGGAAAGGATGGTTAACAGCCAAAATTGAGGGTGGCATCCTTCAGTTAATGATGCACATTCATACTGGTGCTGCTGACTTCCACTTCTTTGATATCACCTGCATAGACAAAAACATCACAGCACCAAAATGAAAGAAACAACAGGAGAAAACAAACTTTTAAAGACTTAATTCACCTTATTCGCACAGTTTTGCCTGTAATAGCAAAAGCAAAGATCCTTACTAGTCTTCACTAAACTTGTCTGATTTTTCTCAATAGGTGTCCCACCCCTTTGCTTGCCGGAAGCCTACCTGCCCCAAATGTTGTTCCAAGTTCCCTCAGTCCACCAAACAGCAAGACACAATGGGTTCAAAACCTGTCACCGCCACCTCGCCTAGCATGACTCCTCCCAATCCTCGAGGGGATCCTGGTGTGATTTCAAGTGCACATCCTGTTGTCACACAAGGTATTTAAAGATACAGTTAATCTCGCAAGAAATTTCATTTTGCATGTTTTATCAGAATATTTATCAGCTAATACACATCTCAATAGATTTAGAATGATGTATTTCTTAGTTTCTTGCTACTCATGTGTCCTGTTTCTGTGCCCCTAGGGGTCACCCATTTGTGTGACCAGTGTGCGTTTGCCACCACCGACATAGACGTGTTGCTCCAACACTACGAAAGCTGCCACACCCTGATTAACCTAAAGGGGGCACCCCCGCATGTCAAGGCTGAGGAAGAGGTCGGGGGAGACAAGGAAGGGGGGAGAGGAGCAGGAGGAGAGAGGGAGTTCTCTTGCACAAAGTGTCACTTCATCACGGAAGTGGAAGAAGAGATTTTCAGACACTACAGGTAAGAGAGAGAGAGAGATAGGATACGATCGGATATTATATCGGTTGACATTAAAGGTTTTGAAAGCCTCAAAGATTTAGGATATGAAGGAAAATAGTGCTTTTCAGTCAGCATAGTAAAGTGTTGAATATGTAATAAGTAGTAATAACATTAATAGGAATGTATTTGTGTGTTTTCAGAAGGCTGAAAAAACTCTGCTTACTTACAGTGGCCCATTCAGTTTGCCATCCTCTCTGAAACTGGTGAATCTGTGTCATTCATTCATTCACCGAGTGACTGAATGTGATAAAAATTGCTTGAGTGTTATCCAAAGAGTCAATATTCCAGTTAGAGTCCATGACTCAATATTCCTGTAATTGGATGAGTGTGTGTGTATGGAAATTCCTTTCTCAAGTCAGAGAGATGGTGAAGTTTGCTTGTGCTGGGATTCAAAACCCCATAATTCTCTCTTTTTTTATACCCAATCATCCCGGAAATGTTTACCGAGCACAGTCATTTTCAGCAACAGCCCATATAAAAAGTAATACTTTTAAGACACTTATAGATATCATTCAGACACCCACACCTGGAAGCTGCTGAGAAATGAGGGAAAGGGAAATCTTTCGTAGGTTTTCACTGATTTCTAGTCTCAGACTCTGTTGCCATTCACAACAAATTTGAAGATGAGCATTGCATACCTGTCTCCTCTGCTTCAGTGACAGCTACTAGATGGATGTTGGCTCAGTTCCTGTGTGCAGTTTTTTTGACTTCTGGTAGTCTTCGTTCATTGGTTCTTTTGAATCTGTGATTTATGTCATTGTCTTTTGTTCAGAGGAGATTATGCAGATTTGGGGAACTAAGCACGTGTGAAGTACTAGGAATTTGAAACTGATCAGGAGATAACAGCGTGTCTTTCAGTTCCTCTTGCACTGTAAGATCAGCCATGTTTACCAGGTCCATATCTGCTGAACTAACAAAACTTAAGCCAATCATAAAATCTTGTCAGAACGGTGAAATGATTTCACAAACAGTGTAGGGATTTGAACCAAGGACAGTTTCATCACCAGTGAGAACAGCCATGTCGAGGTTTTAACAATTTATTCCAACAATAATAAACATTTCAGTTTGAAGTTGTGGCTCTGCTCATGTGATGCTCCAGCACTTTAGCAGATCCCCACAGAGCAGCAATATACACAGACAGGATGACTGTCTAATTTTTAAAAGGCCCGTCTAATGTTAGAGAGAGATTATGGTGATACATGATTGGATGGTATTTGGAACATGTAACTATAAAATTACTTGTGGCTGCTTAAACTACTGCAAGCCTCCATTTTTATTAAGTCATTACTACCTTTATGTAGCTTCATTTTCTATCTAATACAACTAAAGGGCTCAAAATTATGACTGATTCTTGCAGTTTTCTCAAAAAAGGCTCAGCCCCTCATTACCGAATCATATATTTATAGAGTCTTGAGATAAGTTGTAAGTTTGTAACTTCCTCGTTTTATACAAGTCTGCTTTGGTTTCTTGCTTGCTTGTACAAATGAGCGATAGGCTCTGTTTCACAGGGCTCTAAAATGCTGGAGAGGTCAGACTAGACTCCACAGCCAATGCGTCACCTACACAAACAGCAGATGATAGAGAAAGCTACGGTGAGTTAGAGTTGGAAAGAGAGAGAGAGAGAGGGTTGGTGTGGCAAAGTTGGGGCTAAAGACAGAGACGGAGAGATAAACAGAACTGGAGATACTTGTGTGAAATCTTTCTGACTATTTAAGTATTGATGTAGATCGCTGGTCTGGATTGCTTCTTGATACATGCTCACAAACAAACTCGCATACGCAAGTTCCACACTCAGACACATAAAATTACAGTTTGACAGAGCCATCTTAGCGAGATCTCTGTTACGAATCAATGAAAGACTTAAGAGTTTGATTCATTGCTGAGCGAGAGAAGAGAGAAGAAGAGGGAGATGGAGAAAAGAGAGATTGTAAAGGTGAAGAACCAAGAGAAGAAGGGACGCAGTGACAGGGAGAAACGAGAGAAAAGAGAAGATAAAGAGAAGATGAAGGAGGGAGAAGGAAAGACAAAGAAACAGGGGTAAAACGAGAGAAAGGCAGAAAGGAAAGTGGAGAGAGGGTAACAAAGCGAGAGGGAGAAAGAGTGTGGCGGGGATTTAACATTCCACTCACGTCCTTAACAGAATCTAAGCTCTGAATCTTGGAGCTGAAATCAAATAAAACTGAAATAAAGCCAGAAAGTTTCTCACCACCACTAAAATTGACTACACCTAAAAAGATTCCAAGGGCAAGTTTTGGAAAACAAAATTTGGGATTTAATTACAGAGTGTTTGGAACAAAAGACTGTAGTGTTTGGGGCGGGGAGGGGGAGGGGGGGGGATGGGGGGGGAAGTTAGCAGCCGAAACACAATTATCAACCTCAAAGTAACTTTTACACCTAAACACTCCCACCAAGGACATATTTCTAAGGCACAGATGAGTACAACAGCAAGAATTTCCTAACATATGCCTGATATGATTACTGATTTACCTGCACTGTCAGAACTATCTGGCTGTTTGTGTTAAAGGTCTTAGAATATACAAAGGCAGAAAGTAGAAGATTTATTTAAATAAAACAAGATAATAATAATTTTTATTGCCTATATTAAACATATTATATGTATTTTTTTTTCTCAAACCAATAGTAATGAAGATAGAAATGCTACCATGCTCTGGCTGTAATTACTAATATTTGGTGTGTGTGTGTGTGTGTGTGTGTGTGTGTATAGACTTGTTCCGTGCAGGTGTGTATTGACCTCAGAGCATGTAAGGGTTGTGAGTGTAAACACAGACTTCTTATTTGATAGACTGAGTTGATCTGTTACACACTTTCAACAAATGCACTTAATTTGGCTTCCCTTGAACCTGCCCCAGATTAAAAATATCTAATTCACATGAGGGAAGCAAAGCCAATGAGCAGCTGGAGCGAGCGGGCTATTTAAAAATGACCAACTAGAGTAAAATTTTCTAAACTACGTATATACTTCAATAGAGACCTTTTGAAAGGAGGATGGTAGGTGAACACAGGCATTGTTGTATGTAGAGGATATAATAGAGCTTAGTTTCATCAAACTCACATCATTTTCATCAGTCTTTGATTAGTTTACTTCACTTCATTTCTCCTCAGCATCATTATACAAATTACTGCAAATTAATACACCACCATAAATGTTGAGTTTCCTGATGACCTCGTCTCATGGTTGCGATGCCAACTTACTTTTTTCAAACAAATTACTTCAAGAAAACATAAATCTGAGGAATATATTTTTAGTTTGCCAAGAAGCCAAGAAACACTTTTGTCTAAGGAGACCTAATAAAACTCCTTTCAAACTGCTTTAGTATTTTTTTATGCTTTAATACTGGAATTCCATGAAAATGTAACATCCTCTTTCTTATTTTCCGAGGCATGGGTCTGATTGAATGTATGTAGGACAGATGTAGCTGTTGACAGCATTCGGAGCGAAGGGGGATTTGAACAGTACATGTGTGGAAAGAATGATATAAACCTCATATATGATGTTTGTGTGTGTGTGTGAGAGAGATAAAGAATGACAGAGAAAGTAAGACAGGGGGATCAGTCAGGAAGAACCAGCCCATGTATGCGTGCGTGTGTGTAGGTGTGGCGTGTGCATGGTGATGACAAACTGAGAGGCCACTGTGTCTTTTGTTAAGCATGTGGAGATATTTAAGCCCACAAGGTACAAGGTGTACTTTTGCACACACTCATTTTCACAAATGTCTACAAATACTTTTAATCCACTTGAGATGCTGTTCAAAGCCCCGCATTGAATCTGTCATTGCACAGAGCATTTATTTCCTCACCAATTATTAGACAAAGGAGAGATACAGAGAAAGAGAAGTAAACAATATACACAGACTCAAATCTGCACTGCATATAGTTATTTCAAATTATGTGTTTTATTTCTTTGAACCCACATATTATGGTTATATTACTATTTCACTTCCTGTCAATCATGCAGAAAACATGTCAGACTGCAAGCAAATAAGAGAGACAGTGTATTTTTTTAGACAGTATATTTCTGTATGTTTACCTTTAATTTTTATGTTTGTTTATTCCTGCATGGCAGATTGTTTTGGCAGGTTTCAAAGCAGAATTCACAAGAAGGCACAAAAGCCGCTTTAACAGAAAAGTAGCAATTTTATACTTCTTCGTCATTTTCAATGAAATAGTTCATGTTTTTTTCTCCCTTTTTATAAATTACTCCCACTGGCAGTGTGGCAGTAATGAGAGGTCAGTTGTGAGAAAACAACATAAGTGTTGAGCAAATCGCTGCTTAGTGAGATTTAATTGAAACAAGTAAACAAGTATTCATCCAGTTTGGGATTTAAGAGCACATCTGACTTATCTGCCAAATAATGGTCCCAATCAAAGAGGAAATGTTAGCTATCAGCTAACAAATGTGCATTTGAGGTGTATTTTACATAGCTAAGCAGGGGTCTGAATTTGTATCTAGTCATTTGTATCCTAGAGGAGAGGTCTGTTAAACCACTTAAAATCTACTTTCCAGCATAATCAATCAATAAAACAGTCATATCATTAGATTCCCTTAGCACAGAACAAATTATCAAGATGCTGTTTTATTATTGTATTCTTTTGACCATGTATTCTGGCCATAGTGTTCCCACCATGAGCCACTGCAAATAAGAGTCCAATTTCTTGTTATGGATGGTCGATTGATTTTGCTCGTTGGCCCGCACAAGAAGCAAAAAAACTGTTTTCTGAGCCAGGAAAAACCCTGATGTTGTGTATACAGTGCTGGTCATTCAGAGCTTTGCCAAAAGGAAATGAAGGTGGTTTGTTGATGGGTGATTCATTACTTGTCATTCATCACAGTTTTGCCTTAATTCATCGAGGTTAAGTGGAACACTGAGTCACGTTTTGGCCGTGGGCTTTGTGAAACTCTACCTGACTGGTTGGGGGGAAATCAGGCTGGGACTAATGCACTTTAAATTTAGTTAATTCGGGGAGTGGATTATTTTCAAAATTTGATTAATGAAGACTTTTTTTTTGCTTGTCATATACAGCCCATTAAAAGTGAACCAGAATGAAGGCTTTTTACATTTTAAATTGATGGAATTCAAGATGAATTGACTAGCCTTGACGAAGTCAACTAAATCCGTTAGCTATGTCTCTATTCTGACGTTCGGTTTCATTAATGTTATAGTTTTAACTTCAGTGTGACTTACTGTCTCATTGAACTTAACACTTAATGACTAATCTATTTTTTAGATGCCTTGTTAGAGTGTAATGATATTGTCATTTGACGAACTTAAGTAAAAAACATTTATGTATTTAATTTAGGTATTTTTATTCTCTTGCTGAGCTTACAACATGAACATTAAAACTGAACCTAAGAAAGTAAACATTTCTATGCCAATTCTAATGTATTATAGTCTAATGCATACATTTGATTCATTCTAATTCATGTTTGTTCCATCTGGATAATTCACTCATTGTTTTTTCTCTCTGCAGGCGTGTCCACGCATGTTGCCGTTGTCGACGCTGTGACTTCACGGCTCCTGATTCATCAGCCCTCCTCGACCATTTCAACTCAGCCCACTGTCATGAAACCTCCCCCTCATTAAGCTCACTGACAACAACCTTACCCACCTCACTGACGACCTCACTGACACCTTCGTTAACACTCTCAGCCAATGGCTGCTCAGCTCCCTCTACCTTAGCCATTAAAGAAGAGAGCAAGGGGGATATTCGCCTCCTTTACTCCCTTGCACCGCCTGAGGGACGGTTGGCAGAAGGAGGCAGAGAAGAAGCAGGAGGGGTGGTAAAAAGTGAGGGAGGTGAGGAGAAAGAAAGGGAGCGGGAGAAGGGCTGGGTTCTTGGGGAGACAAGAGGACCAGGAGAAAGAGGAGGTGAACAGGCTCATGGTCTACTGTGGGTGCCCAAGGAGCGAATGGGACCTGAAAGAGGAGCAGGAGGTGGGAGCCCCTCTCTTTTCCCCTCCCCCCTCTCATTGTCATTTGTTTCAGCCAATCATGAGTCCTCACAGCAGAAAAGAGGTGTGGCTTCGCCTAGCATGGTTTACCTGGGAGACACCAAGTCGTTTTTGGGAGATACCAAGTCGTTTTTGGGAGACGCCAAGCTGTACGGAGGAGGGAGGCCAGGCGGAGCCGCTGCAGGTGGAGGTGGAGGGGAGAAACAGAGCCAGATGCCAACTCAACAGTACACAGGAGGAGGAGGAGGAGGAGGGAGTGGAGGTGGAGGAGGACAGGAGGGGAAAGGAGGAGCTGCTAAAGAAGAGTCCCAATCCCTGCTACGGGTAAGGTGGAACATGTGTACACCCTCCTACTTTTCTCACACTTTATATTCCTCAGTTTCACTTTCACCTCATTCTCTAATTTTGCCTAATCTTCTTTCTTTGTCTCATTTACACTCTGAGTTTTTGTTTTTAGCTTTGACTCTCTGAATGAAGGAATTTGTAGCTGGATCTCTACAGCCAGATCCTACCTGCTGAGAGCATTAGTTGTAAGAGTGCTCCTATAAATACGTCTTCAACTTCGTTTCCTTTGAATCAGATGTGAGGATTAGGCCTCATGCAGCGAGCAGCTACAATGAAATCTGTAATTCTTGAGTCACATTTAGAGTACTTATGCAGATTTACATTGGCTAACAAATTGTGTATGAGTGTGTATTGTGTCCCCACATGCTTGCGTGTGTTCATACAATATCTCTGAGCTTTTGTCCATGTGTGTATAATTCCATGACATCATTTCGTTTCCCATAAGTTGCATTCATCTTTTTTTAAATTAAATTTTAACACACAACACTTAGAAACTTGCCTGTTGCCACGGCAATGTGGGAGGGGGGCAAACTTGACAGTTCTCATGGTTACCACCTGTCAGTCAGTTCCCTCACGCTACTTTGTAGCCCACAATGCCTTTCACTTCACAGTGATGTCATGGACTGGCAGGAACATATTGTGGTTTGCCATGGCCACAGAGCTTATTGGCCATGATCACATTAGATCAGAATAGACTGAACAGTGTGTGTGTGTGTAGTGTCAGGGCATTGACATGGGTCTATGTAAGTGGTGGTATTGAGTGTGAGAGTGGTGCTCATGGTGTGCACATGTCAGTGTTTGAGTCGAGTGTATGGCGTCTTTGTACATGTCGAGGGTTGGGTGTACGTGTGTGTGTGTCTGTGTGTGTGTGTGTGTGTGTGTGTGTGTTAGGTGTTGGCAGTAACTTGGCAGACTGGGCAGGGTGGGGCAGCAAGAGGTTTACTCATTATCGTGGGTGGGGCAGTGTGTGTTACTGTCTGTGAGAGAGCGAGAGAGAGAGTGAGACAGAGTGAGAGAGACTGCGTGCATGAAAGAGAAAGGGAAGAAAATTGAGATGAAGAGAAAAAGATATAGAGAGAGTCATATGGAGATAAAAGAGAGTAGAGAGAAAGTTAACTCCTTAACATTCAGTTTCCCCTTTTTAAACAAGTTATATGTTACACATTAATAAGTGAGCTTTAGAGATGTTGGTAGGTGTATTTTTTGTTTTGGACAAAGTCTTTATCAGAGTCTTTCTCGTCTTTATGTTAATCTAGGCTAACAGCTCCATATCTAACAAATAAGCATAACAAAATGTCGAACTATTCCTTTAAATACCTGATCATAGTTGGAAAAATCTCCTTTTTCCACACTGTCCAGTCCCTCCACTCCTGACCGCATCATATTTTTCTGTATCAGGTTGCATCTCTTCATTAAAGCTATACGATGCTTAAACTGAGTGAAATATTCAAACCAAGGACTCCATGTTTTGTTTTTCTTACACCTGCACCAAATAGAAACACTCCTGTCTTATGCACATTTCCCCAAAATGAAGCTTGACATATTTGGTAACTTTTGGTATCTCCGCTACAATCTAAAATAAAGTCCTTCACATCATGAGTTTACAATGGCAGACCCATCGGCGGGTCAAAGAGGTTTAAAGCTCAAATTATACTTTCCGCATCCGCATAGGGTCATATGATATAAATTTTACCATCAGCCCATGTCTGCCAGAGTCCACAGGGACTGTATGTGCTGACTCGACAAGACAAGACGACTGCCACATACAGACGTTCAGTGTAAGAAAAGTGCGTGCAGAACTGCATCCGTGTTCGTTTTGGAGTACAGTACATCAGGGGATATCAGGACCTTAAGGGACTAATGTTTTCAGTAGCAGGAAAAAAGAAAAACTGATGTTAAGCATGTGAGTGTGTGAAAGTGAGAATAAAAAAGAGAGAATGGGGGGACCAATTTAACAATTTATTAGGGTGAAGACACCGAACATGACTTATTACTTTAATGGCTTGGTAAGATATTGCCTTTGCTGCTATCTTTTTCTCGCTCCTCACAACACAATATTTATTCTCAGTTTCCATGGCATGCACTGACACGTCTCACATACACGAATATACCACACATACACACACACAGGCTGAGGTTGAGTCATCACTGGGCAGGGTTAGGGAGGGGCACTAATGCAAAGGATCATCTGAAATAGTACACACACACACACACACATACACACATTTATTGACACTTAAAGACATGCACGCAAATGTTAAGTTCAATTTAAACGAGCCCTTTGACGCAACAGGGCAGAGCCTGAATTATAAAAGGTGAATCCACCCAAAATACTAATTGGCGAGTGACAAGTAGTGAGGCAGAGCAAGAAGGAGGGAGTAAGGGTTGAAGAGAAAGAGGAAGAGCAATGATGGACGGATGTAGGGCATTAGTAAGTAGGGAGGAAAGGAGCAAGAGAAGGATTAAAAAGAGACAAAAGCAGAAACTAATGGCCAAAGTCATATTTCATCTAAACATCTGTGTGTGTGTGTGTGCATCTTTCCTTTGTGTGCTTGTGTGTGTGTGGTTCCGTGCTTGTCCACGTTTGTGTGTTTTCCCTCATCCTCACTTGTTCTTTCTGTTCTCCACCACATCGATCTATCTCTCCCCTTTGCTTTTCATTCTTTTTCTTTCATTTCCCTGCCTTTCCTCAAAGGACAACTCACCTGATATACAAGGATCAATACACACCTCACACACACACACACACACACACAAACAAAAGTGTTCAGGCATGCACACATACTCCCACAGAGGCGCGCATACACACAGACACACACACATACACACCCAGAATCTGAGTTCTTAGTATTCTGCAATGGGAGGCTTTTTGCTTTGTAGAGAGGAGGGAATATTTTCTTTTGAAAGGCCTGATCTATAATTGCTGCAGTGTTGCCTTGTTGAGACATTGCCCCACTATTGGCTTTGTTTTCATAGTGATTTATTACATTAAAGACATTTTCTCAGTCTGAAATTTTATTTTCTGGCTGTTTGACTGACTGAATGAGACAAGGATAGAAAGCGTATGAGGTTTAGAGATGAAATTAAAGTAAAAGCTTTAGTTGACGTTTTAGTTTATAAATGGAATGAGACAGACTTTGAGTAATGGTGTTTTTTTTGAGTTAAGTAGGGTTGAGAAAGGTCCGCCTCTGAGCCAAACATATGTGAACACATGTGAATATACCCAAACATATGTGAAGTGACCCAACATTTAGATCATCTAATAAATCCCAGATTGTTTTCAAAGGCAATTCTACCTCAAGGACAACAGAGAAGTGGAGATAAATGGACGCGAGCAGGGAGAGGAAGAAATTGTAGATTTGACCTTACAAACACAATATAACTGTGTACATCTTATGTGGTCATAATGCAATACTGAAATGTGAACCTTCAGGGTTTTAAAAGTCCCATGCGTGACATTCAATTCCATTTGAGTCAAGAGACAGACAGAGAAAATAGAGAGACGAACTGAGAGAGATAAACGGGAATGTGTGCTTTCAGCAGATCAGAGAGGAGTTTCATTAAAGTTTCTCTCGTTTACATTTCTGCCCGACGGAGCTAATTATGTTTAAAAGACACACACATACACACTGGCGCACACACACACACACATAGACGTGCACGCACACACACAGCGCTGTATTTTCATAAAGTTCTCATTACTTTGCATTCTATTTCCCTTCTTTCCTCTTTCCTTGCGTAAATTGATGCGTGTCAGTGTACATGTGCATCTGCGTGACTGTGAGTGCTTCCCATTGCTTGTGCATTGTGTCTGCATTTGCATTCTGAGTGTGTTCTTGTGAGTGTATGTGTTTTGTAAGGAAATTAAAGCATGAATTGAACTTATTTTCCGTACTGATAATTTAACATCACTTTATATCCGCTACAGGAAATTATGGAGCTTATGCTCCAGTCTGTGTGTGCATATGTGTGTGTGTCTGTGTCTGTGTGTGTGTGTGTGTGTGTGTGTGTGTGTGTATGTGCGTGTGTGTGTGTGTGTCACTGTGTGTTTGTGTTTTTAATGTTTTTAAAGCCAAAAAAGGGAAAAACACTTTAGCGATTAGGCTTATCAACAGATATGCTATGTTATCTGAACATTGTGTTTCTATTTTCTAGGCTTTGTTGCTATTATAAAATGTTGCATTCCCACTAAAAACACCATATTAAATTAACAAAGTCAAATTGCCTTCAATGTGTAATTGTGCTTTTTACAGTTTATTCTGCAGGTATTATATCCCTTTGTTGATGCAACATACCCTTGAGAATTTGGAAAAGTGCTAAATAAAATGTATAATTACCGCTCTTTACAGAGTTGCATCTCCTCACAGGATTGGTTTATCTTTTGTGTTGGCAGAATATCTTAAAAACTGAAAAAGAGATTTGTTTTAAAGGCTGGAACTTACTAGTGAAAATGTGGCATGTAGACCTGACCAGACTGGAGCCCGACTGATATGCGTGCTGGGCAGATATTCTTTGTAGATTTGAAAATAGATATATCAGTCGGCCAGCCAATAACTAACAAGAAACGGCAGTACAGAAATGCCAAAAATATGTTTTTACTTTCATCATTCAGTTAAATGTCAATATCAGCCTCAACAGTTCAGTATCAGTTTGGCTCTTTACCTGACTTTTTTGGACAACTGCATATTGCTGGCAGTGCACAATCAGTTCTTCCAAGTCATCACTGACAGCCCTTTTGACCTTGGTTGCCTCATATCTTTAATTGCTGATCTGGAAAATTTGACTGGAGCTTACAAAGAGTGACAATGCAGACAATCATTTCTTTGCCAGTACATGTTATATACTGTTTGAAATCCAGCTACAGCTAGCTATCGGCTGCTCCAGCAGAGCCATTTAACATCAATACAACAGTGTAGCTGTGAGCAGTCTGAGCTCAAAGGTGCATTTTCTTCAGACATCCTTATAAATGGAGCTCATAGACTGTTTTTCCAAAGAGTGTTTCTAGAAACACATCTTATATACAGTATATACCTTATGGAAAAGGTGGAAAGAGCTGCCTTTACTCTTTCTAGTCACTGACGTGCATTTTGTGTGTCTGTGTATGTGTGTCGGAAAAGGGAAGACATACTGACATTCACCAAACTGCTCTCCCACTCTCTCTCTCTCTCTCTCTCTCTCTCTCTTGCATGCGCACGCACACACACACACACACACAGAGTTGTCTGTTCTGGGCTGTTCAGTTTGTTTGTGTAGCAGTCACATTTCCCATCAGGACACAGACTCAAATAAACACAGCCATGCTAGAAAGAAAAGAAAAAGCGAGTCTGTGTGCGCGTGTGTTAGCGCGTGTGTGTGTGTATGTGCGTGTGTGTGCGTGCACGCGCGTGTGTGTGGTAGCATGTCTGTATGTGGTAATGTGTCTAGTGTATAAAATCCAGGCTGTGATTAGTAACAGAAACATAACCAGACAACCTGTTTGCTGTAATTTTGACCTGTGTCTGTTTGTGGAAATGTTGGTGGATCACCTTGTGTGTCAGTATGTGTGTGTCTGCTCGATGGGTGTGTGTGTGTGTGTGTGTGTCACAGTTATGACCCACGTGTGGCTTTACGCTGTGTGACAGTCCACAGCAGCCTCATTGTCTGCTAGGAATATTACATTTGGCTTGAAAAACAAATTACACCATTTTAACCACATCTAGACCCATTTTGGCTATTCCACACATGCCACACTTGCGCACATATTACAGCTGACAACATACGTAGTGGGAAGGTGACAGCTTGGCATTTTAGGCTCACTCAAATCAAGAATTAGCTTCCTTTTAGCTAGCTTTGCTCGTCTAGATCTTGGCTCGTGTTTGAATACTAATCCTGTTTTCAAGCCTGCTTTGATTGACTGATTCCGACTTGGGTTAGACAAAAATTTAAAAAATGCTCCCTGTCAACCTGCTCGGGAAACATAATTTTTTTTTTACCACATCATACAACTTGAAGCGCAAAGTCAGTCATCAGTTATTGAAAAGTGCACTACATTGACTTTAAAATCCCAGGATTTGGCAGTGTTGCTTTTCTTTGGCTTATTATTTGGCAGCAGGTCAGCGTAGTGATTAGTCAGATGTCCCTCAACTATAAAGCTGCCGTATCTGTCCTGCTGAAGTGTCCTTGAGCAAGATACCGAATCCCCGTTCGCTCCAGGGCTGCTGGTGGGTAGCTGACCCTGAGAATGACTTTTTTGTGGAGGGGAGGCAGCAAGAAGAGGATCCTTTTGGGATCAGAGGAGTATTCAAAAAGACTTTCCTGTGATTGTCTAAACTTAACTGGCACTCAGTGAATTGTCCTATATATGACAAACCGCACCAATCTGGCGCCGAAGAAGGAAAAACCATTAAAACATATTTAGATAGACAGACAGCCTCTAGATTAAGTGTGGTTATACAAGAATCTTGATCTAAAATGCATTTACAGAACAAACAGAGCCAAACGTCTAGATTTTTTTCTGAATGATGCATTATTTATATCGCATAATATCATGTAATGTGATATAATGAGTTTGACTTGAGACTAACATGCCGTCTGTTTAGATATCTTCTCTTTCCAGTGAATATTTCATTGGTTCAGACACATGTCGCTTACACACACAGCCTTTTCATTGGTTCAGCTGGACGTCCATGACACAGATGTTCCACCCTCCCCGCCAGTGAACCAACCAGGTGTTTTTCATCATGTCGACATGGCAACGGTAAAACACAGTGGTTATTTTAGCTCCTAGCTGTAATTTAGACGTTTACATCAATTACTGTTACAATCAACTTACACACACACTACTGGAAGTGTGTGTATGCATCTGTGCATATGTGTGTTCTTTTTATATTTCTGAGTGTTAGTCTGCTATGGCTCGCACATCCACTCCCTCAGTCCTTCTGTGTTTCTCCATGTTGCTCTCTCTCTCTCTCTCTTTCTCTCTCTCTTTTTCTTTGTGTGTAAGGCGGGAGCAATTCACCACAGGCTGTGTGTGTGTGTGCGTGTCTGCGCACATGTGCATGTGTGCGTACATGCAGACGTGCATATGCGTGTGTGTTCACACATGGAACCAATATTGAGGCCAGATGTTCATTTTGCTACAACAAGACCTCTACACGCAACGCTAGCCAGCTACACACACACACACACACACAGAAATGCATAGGGTACACCATCCTGGCAGCACTTGTGTAATTAGGAAGCTGATTGGTTAGATTAAATGTCCATCTGACCCCTGACCAATAGTTAATTTGAAAACCCTGCCTGCTTGCCTTCCCCTTTCCTCTGTCTCTTGGCTCTCGTGGTTCGTCTCTACTTTGCTTCCCTCATCTCTTCTTTTAATCTGAGGTTCTTTCACACAATCAACCCTTTTGCCTTGGTTATGGGAACTGATGTAATTTGACATTAGAGAGAAAAGAGGCTGGAGAAAATGAATAGTTTATGTAAAAGTACTACCAGTAAATGACTGGAAGTACATGGACAAAGTGGATCTCGGCCCTACAATGTAAAAATGTCCCACTTAGTAAAAATACCTTTATTACTTTGAAAAACCCTCTTTTCTTTTCTGCTCTCAAGGGTTCATTCTCTTCCGAGCCTTAGATGTAGTTTGGAAGAAACGCTTTTTTAACTCATGTGTGTCAGTGGAAGGACGCATCTCCTAGTATTCAGGCAGGATGAGGGAGTGCTACATCACAACTGAATTTTGTCACAGGGTGCAATATGAGAAAATGTTGAAAACTATTAAGGTGGTGCAGAGCAGTTGGCCTTCCAAACCTCAAGGGCAAAACAATGATTGATACGACATCTAGTTAATCCAATCTGCATTCCCACCTACGTTTTTGTTGCTGTCAGTTGCCAATCATCCTCCCTCTTTTGTGTTTCTTTGTCTGAACGAGTCTGAGCGGTCGTACTCTGCTCGGGAAAATATAGAGGATGAAGATTTTAACCACGTTTGAGCATGGAAGATGGGTATTTACAGCTGCACATTCCACTGCGACGAGAAAGTATATTCAGGAAGGAATCTAAAGGTGCAATGCCCATATTCAGATTCACATCACAAACTGTAGGCAGAAACACACACTCGCACCCACACACACGCTCAAACACACACAGAAAATGCACGAACACAGGCTCGACCAGTCATCTTGACACTTTAATCCACTTCACTTTAGGACATCTAGTCACACCCTGGGTTGGTGTGTGAGAGAGAGAGACAGAAAGAGAGTGAGAAAGTGTGTATGTGTGTGTGTGTGTGTGTTTGTGAGTGAGCAATACCATGGCAACCTTGGCGGTCCAAGGCCCTCTTGGCAAGGTAACAAGATTGCCCTGGGCACGTGCGCGTGCAGCACACTGTGTCATCACTGTGTGTGTGTGTGTGTGTGTGTGTGTGTGTGTGTGTGTGTGTGTGTGTGTGTGCATGCCTAGTGAGTGGAATGTAGAATGGAGATTTCACTTTTAACTCCTCACATCTTCACCCAAACTTATAATACACAGTCACAATCCCATACATACTTGATATGGGGTGAAAGCTGGAGAGGGATACATCAGTTTTCTCTATTCCTCTGTCTGTCTCTCTGTAAATCCCTTAACTCCTCCCTTTTTCTCTGTCTCTCCCTCTGTGTCCCCTGTGAGGTCTTCGCTCATTAGGAATTCTCCACTAGTGTGTGCGTGTGTGTGTGTGTGTGTGTGTGTGTGTGTGTGTGTGTGTGTGTGTGTGTGTGTGTGTGTGTGTGTGTGCGTCTCTCTGAGTGTGTTTATGAATTCTGCTCCACTGGCATGGTGCATCTTGTATACTCAATTTCCCTTAAGACCATTTCTCTTTTGTTCTCTCTCTCTCTCTCTCTCCCTCTCTCTCTCTCTCTCTCCTTCACTCTTTCTATCTGACTGTACGACACAACAGGACCCGACACAATTCAGCACAGTTTCAGCTGTTCAAGACTTGTTTGCTCCCAGAGTATATCGACTCATATTGTGTTCCTGTGGTCCAGTGTAGCTCAGTAGAGCCGAAGCTAAAGATATTATAGGAAGGCTGTGCTGTGAGAGGCTTGTTTTCGTTCTGTCTTTACAGCTAAGAAATTTTGATGAGAGCCATACAGAGACCTTTGTTTTGCTCAGACACAATGCTACTGAGCAGTGTGGACAGGATTTTTGGATATTTTTACTACTTTATTTTATAACAGACAGTACAGACGAGAGTCGGGGTACCGAATCAGGGATGTTGCAGTCATGTGATAAACACCTTAACCATTTGGCTGTAAACATTGCATATGCACAAAGATGAGGAAAGGACATATTCAAACCTGAAGGATAAAGTTTTTATATCAAATTTGGGATTTGTATAAACAAAACTGACGACCCAGCACGCACACTTCCATGGAAACTGTGACTGATGTGTACAAACCTTTTGGAGGCTGTGAGAACTGGCGACACTGGTGGAATAAAAATAAGTGAAATAAAGCCATATGAGCCTCCTGACAGTTCATTTCACTCCATATCAAATTACACAGCTCTCTAATAATTATACCCTGTATTCTGTCAAATCTGAAATCCAGGCCTACGCACAGAAGCCCTGTGATTTGAGACTTTCTTTCTCGTTAAAATACAAAGGTTAAAGGCCTTTGATGCATGCTTGTATTAACTTCTGCTTGCAATATCTGCCAGTCTCTCTTGTTGAAACTTCAGTAGCATTTACAAGTCATTTCATTTTTAGTGCTTTATTACCAGTACTTTTAAAATATTTAAATTGACATAGACCGGTACTTTTAGCTGTGAAGTTAAGAAAGTTCCAAGAAAATCAAACTCAAAAGTGAATGCGACGGAAAATAAATAAATAAATAAATAAATGACATCGTATAGTTAAGTTATCAAGCCTCTGTCTTTTTCCATTAAGGAACACTATTGTCTAACTGTTTGTACTCTCGAGTTTGTTAAAATCCTACACTTTTATTGGAGTCATGTATTAGTCTTTTACTCCGAAATCTATGCTTCATGTGTGTGATGTGATTCGCACGAGTCAGCATTTCAAAACGCTGATGGGAATAATGATGTGTTTTCAATTTAAAGAGACGTATAAGAGAGTGAGATAAGAATGGAGAGAGAGAGAGAGAGAGCGAGAGACAAAAGGTGAGAGAGTACTCTGTGCTGTTAACCATCAGTTTAATAATTGCGTAATTTGCGTATGTGTGTTTGCCTGCTATGTGTATGTGTGTGTGTGTGTGTACTGTTACTTGAAGGTGCGTCACTGCTGCAGATGTTTGGCTTCTGAAGTTGTACAGACACAAATGAACACACACACACACACACACACACATGCTTTGACACAAACATTCACACAGTCAGGTCCCTTAGTCCCATCTATCCTGTTCTTTAATGGACCAGGTGCAGCCAAACAATGGGTGTGTGCACATATGCCCCTGTGTGTGTCACTCTAAACTACAGTACCGCAGTGCTCACATGTCCTTGAGCATTTTTTTTTTCTAGTAGTCTTTATGATTTTGCTGCATAAACATCTAACAACATGTAATTTATTAAATAAAGTACACAGACAAGAATTCACTCACACTATTTATTGAGTCTGGCTGTATCTGTAGTCTTTGTTTATGTATCCTATTGGAGGAAAACATAGCAACTGGCCTCATGTGTCCTTTCGCACTACATCAACACAATTACAACACTGTTATCTCCTCTCTTTTTCAGAAACACTGGAACCATGATCCATCTCTCAAACTGTAACAGAATATTCTTTCAAGTCTGATAGGATCCACTTTCAGTCCTACATTTTTTCCTGCATTTGGGGTTCAGGTCACTGAGATAACCAAACCCATTTTAGAGAGAAAATCCCCTCTGAAAGTAGATCCATGTTATTCCTTTGATCTAACACAGCTCACTGATTAAGAACAACTCTCTCTCTCTCTCTCTCTCTTTCTCTCAAAGCCACAGACCTGAGAGTCACAGCTTTAATGTGTGATGCTACCAAGAGACTTGTGAACACCACAGATAATAAATAGGAGGATGACAAAACAAATAGCAGTTGAATAGAAGAATTTCTATTCTTTCTTAACCATGTTTTCAATTCTACTTGTCCTTGAAGGAAGATTTCAGCTTTAATGGCTTAAATTGTAATGTGTAGGCTTGTTGTGATAGAAATGGTAACAATGATCCAAACCTATTTGGAAAAGTGAAGATGAATGATAACATCTTTACTCAAACTATCCCTTTTAAACATTTACAGACAGACCTTCAGGATCAACTTTAACCTACCATACTTGTGCAGTGAGAGTTTATTGACAACATTTCATTTGCACTCACTTTCAGTTTTGTCTTTTCATAAAGAAGTTAAATATTTTGGCTAAACTGTTGGTTGTTTACTGTCGCTCCTATTTTCTGGCCGCTCTTGTTTCGTACTCCATCGAATTTTGCAGCAATGTCACCATGTTCCCAGATCTCTGTAATTATTGCAGTTAATTATTGGTGAAATTGACGACGGCAAGAGCTACAAAAATATGACCCAAGTTATTGAAAAAAGGAATAATCATTTAAATGTTATTATAATAAATGACTGCATTTACAATATAGTTCTTGGTTCAACACTGAAATTAATCACTAATGTAATGATGCTACCTTATGCTGAATTTGACTTAATTGGTGAGTTAATGTATTTTATGCTGTATAGAATTAAAATTACACACAACCACCCATATGTTAAAATGTATGGAGCACAAAAACAAATACAAGCCTACTCTCTGATACACCTTGCAAACATATGTGAAAGATCACCATTATGTAAAGCCCCCTATTTGCAGATCAACCAGAAAACAAGTGTTTCATTACATTACCTCAAGACCACCGAGAGAGCAGTAGACAGAGGGAGAGAGGAGAGAGCGCCAAAGGAGACAAGAGTCAGCGAGACAGAGAGAGCAGGGAGAGACGATAAAGACAGGAAGATGAGAGAGAAGACGGAGGGAGAATGAGTAGAGAGAAATAAAGGCAGAGAGAGAGAGAAAGGAGAGCAGCTGCCAAGCTCTGAGTGGGGTTAAGCATCACCACAAGTACAACCTAATAAGGTCTGAAAGTGTGCACATGCACACACACACACACACAGACACACACATACACACGGACTTGGCCAGTGTTCAAAATCAGTGTTTCTGCAGTAAGCAACTGTAAGCAGTAACTCACATCTGCCCCGAGAGCCTCCAAAGCTGAGTGTTGTTGTGATGCATAATGTTGAAGTCTTGTGGAGGAGTTTTCCTCTGTTGACCTTAGACTACATGATATTTGAAGCATTTTCACTTGTGTAGACTAATTTCCAAGTCTAGTTGAATCACTCTGTCAGAGCTGCCTTGACAGCCTTTTTTTGTTTGTTTTTTAAATCTTGCTGCTCTGAAAAGCCAAGACACATTTAATATTGACATAATTCTTCAGTCTTTAACAAAAACTCTCCTACACATCAACTACTAGTAGGTACAAGTGTTTATTCTGTTTTTATCTAAATATATGACCAGCAGATGAAATATCTGAAAGAGTTAAAATTGTTATGACTGTGTTCAGATTGTGTCTGCGGTCAAACATTATGGTTACAGGATGTGATGCAATATCAGCAGGTATCCTGTCTGCTGTGTTTTGTTATGTTAACCGATGACACTATCAACCCAGCTACATGAGCTGCTATCTCTCTTCCTCTTTGCCCGTTTTTGTAGTCTATGTGTAGTTGGTGAATTGAAACAACTTGAAAAATAGGCCATTATTCAATTATTATTAAATAGGCATCAGTTAAAACAGCTCCATGTATACCTACTTTACACAGACGGGTCCATAGTGTTTCTATGGTTAGGGTTACTTTTCTATGAGTCATAGAGGAGTATTAAAGAGACAGCGTCATGCAGTTTTAACAGTGGACTTGACATCATCATCATCATGCGTTAACCTTTGCCAAATGGCTTTGGTTCAGGTGCAGTAGCAAATATCACAAATATATACATAAATACATTATCTTATATTGTTATTCATCTTTTGTAAACCCTTTTCTGAATATTAATTGAAAAGACAGTGCTATCATGTTCTGTAGTCATTTACTGAAATATAAACAGACCCTAAAGCTGGAGACATGAGAAGATTGTGAATTCCCGTTGCTCCAAATCCCTCATTCTGTCTTTCCAATCTGTTTAAACATAATGAAACCCCGGCAGCATCTTACATCGGTTACACCTAAGTTTAAACCTCAACCTGCTCCATAATCAGGTACAAATCACATTGTCTGACCTGAGCAATAACTAGTGATCTAGTTTTGAGACCAACTGTTATTAGACAGTTCTTAATCTCTTAATCTCTTTCAGTATTTGTCATTCGTTATAGCTTCTTACCATGTGCAAGATACAGGTTAGGCTTTCACCACTTCTGAGTTTTCTGTGGGTGTTTTCTAGCTAGATATCTGAAAAAAAATCAGACAATCAAAGTTTTTGGTGGTGATCCATATCTATGTTTTCGATCATTACATGTCAGGGTGTGTTCATGAGCTGATGGGAAGGTCTGACACATAGGACTTTCATGTTTGCTACTTGACATTCTTTCATCCGTATTCTATTTTTCTTGGAAAGAAACCTCTTAAAGACAACTATTAAACAAACAAGAACGTCACAGAGGCTGCAGCTTTGCAAATTGGACAGCAACAATTCTGTGGAAGGTCCAAACAAACTTAGCAAGTCAACCATTCCAAGCTAAATAATAGCTGTTGAGTCCCTAGCAAGCACTAAGTGAGGAATGAATGTTGACATTGCTGCCTGCAACGCAGCCTTGCTAAGTAACCCAAGAAGCCAAAATGAAAATCGTCAACTCCCACAGTATCCACACAATAAAAATTAAATCACACATACACACCCACACACACATGTAAACCAAAGTCTCCTGCTTGCTCGCTCGCTCGCTCCCTCTCCCCCTGAGGCAAGGAAAAAGCAAAGGATACTTGCAAAACAAATGAATAATGGGAGGATAGAGAGATAGGGGATATCTTTCTGTTTCCCCTCTCTCTTACTGAGTGGTTATCACTTTCTCTCACTGAGTGCCTTCTCTCTCTCTCTCTCTCTCTCTCTCTCTCTCTCTCTCTCTCTCTCTCTCTCTCTCTCTGTGCCTCCCCTACTCTGCTGAGGAGAGATTAAAAGCTGATAGGAGATTGCAAAGACATGTTGCACTCCTGTTCTGACACACACACACACATGCATACAGATGGTAACATTAGCTCTTGTATAGCTGGGAGCTCCTGATGTAAGACACATGTTCCTGCCTCAGCAGTGTGTGCCGGTGTGTCTACGGCTGTTTAAACCAACTTTATCGCTCCATCAGTTCAGAAACAAGGAACGATTCATTCAGAGAGAGAGAAAGAGAGAGAGAGAAAGAGAAGAGGGGGCTGGTAGGTAGTGTCTGGATGTGTGTGTGTGTTTGTACGACAGTGATTGACAGAATTTCTCCTTTTCTCCCCTCAGTATCATGACTTTGGAATGTCAAACACACTGATATTCAGGCCATAGATTAGCCCAAATATCTGCAGTGTCCCTCCAACATGATACCTTTTTTTGTTCCTTTTAATAATAGATAACATCCTCCCATGTTTAGAAAATGTTTGCCTAACTGTTAGAAACAGACTATGAAGACTCATAAACATACTGTATATAACCAAAAGTAAATCCACAGATGAAGCATAAATCAGCATAATGCTTCTTTTTTGATCCACTCAATCAAAATCTGCCCTAAAACTAAATATAACAGTGAATTTTCACTCAGGAAACCAAGAACCTTTTGAGGAACTTGTGAACTTTACCTGCATTTCAACTGGAGGAACCAGAGGCTACATTTAGTTCCTCTAAGATAGTTCAAAGTGCCAAAAAATATGTCCTTCTCAAGGGGTAGTTTTGGTGGAGTTTGCAGGGCTGCACACAGACACCGTGACAAATACAACTTGTGTATAGTCACATTCACAAAATGAGGAACTACTGTGAGACTCTTGTATCGATATTAGGATGAGGGTCGACATTTATTGTCATGTTCATTGAATTTAAAAATGAAGTTACGTTGTCGGCTTCCTGACTAGTCAAAAAAAAATGTAGAGAGTGTGTGTGTGTAAGTGAGCTCAGAGCATGAGCCAATGAGAGACAGAAGGAGAGGAGAGAAAAAAAAGCGAGAGAAGAGCGAGAATAACAAAACTTAATTTGCTTATTGTTTCGTCGCAATTATGCACAACAACAGAAATAAATAACCATAAAAAATTCAGCAGATCACCTGCTTAGGAGACCGCCACCTGGAATTATCAGTCTACTTTTGTGACTCCGCGTGTCTCCTTTTCATTCATTCATTACACCCATTCACACATCGGAGTTACTCATCAGCAGATACAAAGAACAACAGGATGACTCTGTTGTTGTTTCATTGTGTGTGAAAACTGCATTTCAAACGCCGCTGTCATTTTTAATCCGTTATCAAACTCATTTGCCTAATCTTCATGGTTCTTCAGATGCGGTGGAAATGCAAAGAGGAATGCTCAAAAGGGACTTTTAGTGCCTAGTTTAGTTTCGGTCGCTCCTTTGTACCAGTCAGAAAGGGCTATAAGCTGATTCATGTCATCCAAATTTTAGCTCTGGAACAGATCTGAAAAAGGACAGACGCAGAAGATACAATGTCTGCTTTTGGTTAACTACCAACATGGGTTTAGTCGAAAACAGAGAAATACAGGTGATTTTAACACGCTGTGCACTCATATTTTATACTGCAGACTTCAAATGTTCCCACTCTGCTCCTAACAACACTTTTAAAAAGTAATAGAGACAACTGTTTGCTTGAAAGCTGTAATCCATCAAAGAAGAATCAGCAAATTAATTTCTCTTTCTGGCTTGTATTTCAGTTTACTTCCATTTTCATCCTGTAAAATTTGAACTACAGTGTGTTCCTGAAGCACTGGATCCAAACTGTTGTCACTTTTGAACTAAATCGCAGAGTGTTGTGAAATTAAAGCCAAGAAGCACACATGTCGATAGCATTTTGTTAAACCGATTGATGGGATGGTCAAACTCGGTGAGTGAAATAACGGAAAACAAATAGATTTGCTTGATAAAGGTTTCTTCTTGCCGCCAGTCGTTCTAGCAGACTGAACTCATCTACATTTAGATTCACCGGCCAATGTGTGTGGTCATCCGTGCCTTTGATTCAGTGTGTGTATTTGTGTGTGCTCATGTGTGTGTGTGTGTGTGTGAGCTTTATTGACCAGCAGATGAAGGCTGTGTGTGTGTGATGAGAAGCAGGCGACCAGATGGACTTATGGGAAATACAAACCTTTTATTTATTAATACGATTTGATTAAATGGCATTTGTTTCTGTCTCTCGGTGTGTATGTGCGGCCATGCGTGGTAATGCGCGCGTGTGTGTGTGTGTGTTCACTTTTTATTTAATGACAAATAGAGGGATCAGAGCAATCAGGTTTGAATGATTACTATGGGAACGAGGGAGAGAGACTGATGGGGAGAGAAAGGGAAGAAAAAAGAGACAAAGTCAGATTACAGAATCAACTAATTCTTCCACATCAGCACAATCACAAGAATATCGCTTCTGTTTTTTGATCTCGTTCTCTCTCCACATTTGTCTCTGTTCTTATGTGCTCTCTGTTTATTCTCCTCCCATCTCTCTCTCTCTCTCTTTCTTTCCCTCACATTCCTATCAATATCTTTCTCTGCGTCAGTGCTTCTGTAATAATGCCATTAATTGCAGCTATGTTCTTTTTTTAAGCCTTCATAATATTTTCTCTGGATGTTTTTCTATTTTCTGTCATTAGCTATTCATATAAAATCTTTATTTCTCGGTTCTGAAGGGATCAGATGCATAAAAATGACATCTTTTCAGATCAGTAAAGCTGCAACTAAAATATTTTTATTACTGGATAATATTTTTTTTTGATGAATTGTTTTGACTGCAAAACTTTAGAAAACAATGAAAAATCACAATTTCCCAAAGGTGACATCTTCACATTGCTTGTTTTGTCCAACCAGTAGTGGAAAACTCTAAGATATTTCATCTATAATGACATAACAAACAGAAAAGAAGCCTGTCCTCACATTTGAGAAGCAGGAACCAAAGAACTTGTCAACATTTTTGCTTGATAAGTGACTTAAATGTTAATCAAGTCTCAAAATTATGGTAGATTCATTTTCTGTCGATTAATTGTTTAAGCACCAGTGGTCATCGTCATATTTTCCTACATATTAACTGCAATGCAATTTCGCCTTCGCTCAGATTTATTTTTTAAAAGCTTCCTTCCCTTTTCAGGTGTCAATTGCACAAGTCCTGCCTGAAAGCCATATGTCTGGCCTCTAATTTAATATCCAGGGATGTTCTTGTACTTCACACTGCAGCCTCCAAAGGTCACTGATCCGTTCTCGCCAGTTCATAAATATTTGGTGTACATTAATTCCAGGATGGGAGAACTGAGATGTTTTTATGCACTTTCCTCATTAGTCAGACTGTAACTGAAATGGCTTTTCACAGAAAGTGGAAAATGTAAAGTAATCTTTCATTTCAAAGTCAACATTGCTCTTCTGTAAGCATAGGTGTTGAAACATGAGTGATATTTAACAAACACTGACAGGATTATCTAACAACTGTCAGCATTTAATCATGGCGGGAAGTGCTTTCATGAAAACCCACCATTATAGTATATAGTAATCAAATTATTCATTTGTTTATACAATATAAACATATAAATGTTTCAATATTATGTCATTTGTTTTGGCCATATGTTTCAGTGTTCAGTTGCATGTTCTTTGTCTAGATTTGATCTTTTGCAGCAGAGGTTATGTGTATGTTTACTAGATGGCGGTTTTTACGTTTATCATTTCAAAAACATTAGCATGAGCAGAAACAACTACCAAATGCTGTTGTCACATAACTATAAACTTTGCAAGACTTTAAATCAGTGTGGTCCTTTTTAATGTAACAGCAACACAATGGTGATCAAAGTAAAGAAACATAAAACCCCCAAAGAATTAGGTCAGTCATAATTTTTGTGTGATTTTTTTTAGAATGAGGCTCTGGTATTCTTTTGTCTTGGTAGATTTTGCTCATTAAGATAATTTTAGGTTGGATGCTTTTCTGGTAAAGTTTTTTTGGATCGTAACTCAAATGATTTTGAAATATGGCTCCCCGGAGGAGCTGAATGTAACTGCCTTACCCAGCCAGTATTGCGGGTGTTGGTGTGTGTGTGTGCGTGAATGTGTGTGTGTGTGTGTGTGTGTGTGTGTGTGTGTGTGGTTTCTGTGCAGTACAGTTCATGTGTAATGGCTGTAACTTACAGAGGATGTAGTGTGTGACTGCACAGTACATCTATCTGTCTACTGTATACCAACTAACAACCTGCAGGCAGGCTGCTAGACAAACTCGGTGTGGCTAAAGAGTGTGTTCTGTTGTGTGTGTGTGTGTGTGTGTGTGTGTGTGTGTGTGTGTGTGTGTGTGTGTGTATGTTTGTGTGTGTGTGTGTGTACGTATGTGTGTGTGTGTGCGCGTGAGAAAGAACGAACGAAAGACAAGGAGTGTCTACATATGTTCCAGCACAGATTCCAACTTCATAAATCACTTCAACTGGTGTTCAACAGTCAATCTCTGTCTCTCTCTCTCTCTCTCCCCCTCTCTCTCCCTCTCCCTCTTTTCCTCTCTCTCTCTCTCCCTCTCTCTTTCTCAGTTGAAACACGCTGTTCTTCCTCTGCCAGCAGGGAGATTTGTGTTCTGTGTCTCTGTCGTATAGGATTAGAGAAGAGACAGAGAGAACAGAAGGAAGGAGAGAGAGGCAGAACAAGGAGGAAATAGATAGAGGGATAAAAAAGAGGGAGGAAAGAAAACAGAAAGGAAAAACAAGATTTTTTTCCTTTTCTTGGCAGTGTATGTGTGTGTGTGTGTGTGTGTGTGTGTGTGTGTGTGCGCCCTCTTTTTTTGGCCATATCTCTTCTTCGACATCATCTCTGTACTTCTCGCTTACTCTTCTCCTGTGTGTGTGTGTGTGTGTGTGTCTTTATCTGTGCCTGTGTGTCCTGATGTTATCCAGATGTGCAGCTACAGTGGGCTGTAAAACTCAGAGTTATTGTCATAACATTGTTGCTCACTGTGTGTGTGTGTGTGTGTGTATCTATGTGTGTGTGGGAGGATGGGTTGGTTAGTGGGTGTGTGCACGTGTGTTGCTTCCTGTCGTAGTCCTAACACTTTATTACCAAGCTGACGGAGAGCCAAAACATGGACACACTCTCTGACACACAATCACATACACACACACTGTATGAGCAAACACAAGAGTCAGTTTTCTGCAGTGTAATTGGTTCCAATATATATTTACAGACTCTTTACTCCATCTGTGTCCAGGATGTCCAGCTCCTGGTGTATTTGCCCATCTGTGTTGGTAGATTTAAGATAATCAGCAGTGATTTGGAATCAAAAGCCGGCTGTCTTTTGTACCATGGTTCTGTCAGAGAGGCTACAGTGAGACAAGAACAGAGCTATGAAACAAACAAAACAGGGCTGCAACTAACGATTGCATTTGTTACAGATTAATCTGCAGATTATCTGTTTGAAAATAATGGAAAATGCTCATCACGATTTCCCAAAGTCCAAGGTAACATCTTCAAATGTCTTGTTTTTGTCCGGCCAACAGCTTGAAACCCAAAGATAAACGGCAGAGAAAGAAGCAGCAAATCCTCACATTGGAGAATCTGTGAGCTGCAAATGTTTTGCTTTACTAAAACAAGTAATCAAAATTCAAATGGAATTAAAAAAAAACCCAATATATTCATTTTTTTTTTATTTGAACTCTAAAACAAAACAAAGTATAACTGAAAAGAAAACGTTCCTCAGGCAGAGCAAGTAGACAAGTTGTATAAAAAGCCTTTATTTATTCAGGCATATTGCTAAAACACAGCGTGGTTTTGACCTCACAGGATCTTCTTCAGGGCGGAAACAGTGAAAACAGATTTCTTACACCTGGTACTCTAAATAGACAATACACCAGAAATAAACAATATTGCATCACATAATAAAGTAAGCAACAGATGCAGAAAACAGAGCTATTACAATATCACCAAAATATCAACATTATAAAAATATATATATGTATTATTATAGAAAGACAAAAAGAGAGACAACCATACAAATCAGAGTGATGCAATGATATATATGTGTTACAGAATACCAGATTGCACAAACTCAAAATGCGGTTCTTTACCTCTCACCTGCTGGTGTCTGCCATAACGCATAACAAGAGATATGAGTTAATTTCCTTACTTTCAGAAGAAGCCTTTTGCTGCATGTATTCATGTTGAGTGTGAAAAACAGTTTGTAATGACTAATAATCCATCGCACAAGGCCTTAATGTGGTTTTGTTTCAGTTTCTGCTGAGTTGGATTTTTTTTTTTTTCTTTCCTCAACACCCACTCCGCTTACTGTCAATCACCTGAAACCCGCAGGAAGAAATAGAAGTCTCTGCCAGGAAATAATCCCTCACAAACGTGTTGCCTTCCAAACTTTACTGTAGATCCACTGGTGACATTGTTGTAAACAAAAGCAGATAATCTCAATATGTTTGTCACTTAAAAAGCTGGAATTTTAAAAGATTGAATGATTAAGTCACACACATAGCTGAAGTACATATTTGTGGACATTTACAGACGTAGAAAACCAGGGTCACTTTGACATTTTTCTTATCACACATTCGAGTTGAATTTTGCCCCACATCACCTTGTGTGATGTCCTGAGGGCCTCCTCCCTCCTCCTCCCTCCTCCTCCCTATGTATGACACTACTGTTCATCTTCAAGTAAAGTTTTGAGCCACTAGAGGGAGCATCACACTCTGGCTTCCTGCACAAATATATAAAACTAATCCATTGTTTTACAAGTGTTTTCTTGTATCTGTATCTGTAACCCTTTTTGTCAATGCAGCCCTTCTATTTTGCTCCGCATCTACAGTACCGCACTCATGACACCGTAAGCAATGAACACACAGAGGGAGAGCTTGACCAAGTGCTGAGGATTTCAGCCGCAGGAAAAACACATTTTGGTGTGTCATTACATTTAATATTGTCTCGTCTGTCTGTGTTGTATTTCTGTGGCACAGAAAAGATCGTTATCTCTCCTCCACTTCCTTCTGTTTACTCTTCTCCAACCTGTAGTGTCTCTATTCTTTTTATTTGTTTTCTCTATGCGAAGAGATGAGAGAAAAGATACAGCAGGAGATAAAATCATGAAAGAGAAACAAAAAAGGAAAAAGAAAATCTGAGGAACTCCTCAGATTTTTGGACTCCAGCTAGAAGCATCTCCCCTTCTTTGTGTTTTTCCTCTCTGTCTCTGAGTGTTTCTCTCTATCTTTAATGTTCCTCTGCTCCCTCCCTCTAACCCCCCATCTACCTCGATCTTTCATTCCCCCAGTAATGACTAGGTGCTAACTATCACTTTCAAGGTCTCGGTATTTGCTAGCTGTAGGTGTCTTTAGTGAGCGTAAGAGTGTGTGTGTGTGTCTCATTATGTGAGTGTGTGTAGCAGTATGAGGAGAATAAGTCAGCCCTCAGGCTGTATCGGGATGAATGATGGTGTGTGTGTGTGTGTGTGTGTGTGTGTGTGTGTGGGTATGGTGGATAATATCAAGCTGTTAGTATAAAATCTTATTCACTAGCAGTAATTTGTTCACTCTCTTTCCCTCTTTGTTTTTCTCAGTTTCCCCTCTTGTTCTCTCTCTCTCTCTGCATATCCCTCTTTCTGTTTCTTTCTCTAACAGATTGCTTTCTGCTGGGGAGGTAGAGAGGAGATAGACAGAGAGAAAAATTGAGAACTCCTTGTCCTTGAGTGACCCAGTTCCATTTCTCACTGAAAATGAAAGTCTGTATTGTAGCTCTTTTCAACCACTGTTTCTATTACAAGGATTTTTTGTTATTGGTTTCATGAATTCAATAAATTTAGCTCTGCTCTTTTCTTTTTACCTTCCTCGAATGATCCAAACAGTCAGTGCTTTTGGAGCCTTGAGATAAATCCAGGATATTGACGGACCAGCAAGTAAGCTAAATTGAAATGGTTAATTATTACAGTAATAAAAATTGAACGTTTTTCTTACGAACTGTATTTAATCTCATGCCTTGTTTTAGCCCTTATAATAATCAGAATTTGTAATAACATCACTGCACGCATTTCACTGTCCTGTCTAATTGTGCAATTTATAATCAGTAGACACTATGTAATGCGTTAAACCACCTGTTGTCTGAATTTGGGACATTTTAGTAACAATACATACATAATATATAATATATGCTTTAGACATGGCCTATTAAGGAAAATAGGTTGCCAGAAACCTACAATAGTAAACACATGTACAGACGAGTTTTTTAAGCAAAGGTGTAAATTCCTTTTAATTTCGAAACCATCAGGGATGAGGAAATGTATACAGGCTGGAGGCTGTTCAATGACAAACATGTCATAGACAGAACCTGTGGATTAGCGGTCGACATCGGCATCGTCCGATGCTTGCGCTCACAAGGCCGATAAACAAAAAAATGTCTGCACACACATCTGCAGGCAGCCTCGTCAGTGTGACTGCTGTGGAACGATGTTAGCGCTCCCCCTTGTGTCAATTTCACCATTCTACGGGCAGACGTCAGTGGGGGCTGTGGAACAGTGAAGATCTATTGAGATTTCGGAGATTCAGATTGTGATTCGCCCGTTCACTCACTCGTTTGCGGCAACCTCCTGTCAGCCTCCTACTGTTATAGAAATAAACATGATTTATACATGAATCGCTTCAAAAGTTAGTTTGTGAGTCTGAACAAAAGTAAACACAGGAACTAGCCGCCTGTAGCAGCATTATGGCTAACTCCATAGGGAACTACATCTTTGGTAGTTTGCAAGTCGGGTTGTTTATGTCTTAGGCTGTGGATAGCTCAGCATCTGTTAATGCTCAAGAAATATTAATTTAGTAGATGAAATAAAATGGCTCATGTCTGCAAGTTTCCAAATTGCAAGGATAAAATAACAAGATACACAGTGTGCAGTTTTAATGGACTGCCGCTGGACTATGAAGACTTACATACTGTAATTCCTCAAACAGTTACGTGTTGAAATCACATTTTTCTTACCATGTGGAGCTGAACATTGGTCCAGCCGGCCTCACTATTTTCATCCAGTTGAGTCTGTGGAGGTGAAACAGTCTCCAGGACGACAATGTTGATAAACGCTGTAAATCCATGTAGTAGTTACACAGCTGGGATTACTCTCATCCATGGACACTTCTCGATTTTCCGTGTCTGGCAGCAACAGGTCTCACTCTGCAGAAACAGTTTTCCTCTTCACTTATCAGGACAACAGTGACTGCAGGAATATGAGCAGTTTCTTTGAGGTAACTGTTACTGTATGTTGTCTCTCCTGACGGTCCTGGTTTTCTTCTTTTCAGTTGGTTTATCTCCTCTCTGTGTACTTCAGCTCAAATAAATATGGCTGCCCACTTAAAGTGAAATGACTCACGATCGTCCTCATTTTAGTCCATGGGATAATCCGCCATTGCACCGCCTTACATATCTAACCGCAGTCAAAGTCAGCCTCATATATGTAAATAAGCCGGCGTGTGCGGATGAATATGTGGGTGGTACGGTTCGCCAGCAAACTACCCTGGATGTAGTCCCCTATGTAGTTAGCCTTAATGCTGCTACAGATGGCTAATTCAGAGGTTTCCCCAATAACCGTCATTATACGCAAGGCCTCATTTGCATTAGTAGGACACAGAGTCACGACTGCCACATTTAAGGGAAATACATCAGGTTCAGATAAAATGGAATTTTCCTTTAAGCAAACAGAGAAAATGCACATTTATTATTTTCAAATATCTTTCTGTGTTCAAGTGAATAAAACATTAGTGTTAAATAAATGTTCATTGGGACCAAAAACAAAGAGATGCTGCTGGGTGCTACTGTGTGCACTAACATTGTCTATTTATTTTTTATTTATTCAAGTCAATTCATTTATGCAAGTTTACAAATTTTTGTTCTCTCTCAGAAACAATGAGATGGTGCTACCTGCTGATAAATGAACATTTATTTAGTTGATTTGTTTTTTCATTTAATATAAATGCACTGCAGAGTGCAGATCTACTTAAGCAAACAGAGACAATGCAGACAGTACCATTAGTGTTAGATAAGTGTTCATTAAAATTCAGAAAGTTTTTGTCTCATTTGTTATTATTATTAAATTGTTGTATTTTATTAGATGCAAAAAAACAACAACAACATGATATCAGCATTATGTATCGGCCCTTGACTGCCATGCTCTCTAAATATCAGCATCGGCCATTCAAAAACACATATCGGTCGACCTCTACTGCAGATGTAAGAGTTACAGCAAGCATAAATGGTGAAATTGGCTAAATTTAGTTTAGGCCTCCAGATCTGGCTTTGACTGAAGCTTTAGCACACTGCCTGTGGAGGTGGCAGAGCAAAGCTTGATTCAAGGCCAGGTTTCAAACCTGTTGATAGATCTGACTGTTTGTCCAGGGCTGTGAGCCATGTGTGAAAAGACTCATTTTTTTTGAAGTGTAATTAAGGCCCCAGATGAAGTGACAGCCAATTTTTGAAGCCAGATAGAACACCTTTTTGTGTTAAAGCTGTCTTCTCAGTGGACAGAGGCCTGTGTGGTGCACAATATGAAAATCTCTCAACAAATAGGACGTTAGGTGATATTCCCTAAGCAACCATTTCTCTCTCTCTCTCCCTCTCTGATAACATAAGGGTTATCATACATGCTGCTGTCTGGAGCAAGTGGAACAAAGATGAGACATCGATTACACACACACGCACACATGCACACACACACTCCTTGGAGGATAGCTGATCTGTTTGGTTCCTCTTGACAGCTAGAGCATGGCCATCAACATCCCGAGAGAGCGTGTGTGTCTTTGAGCGCGCGTCTGTGTGCGGCCCCACTGCAACGAAAGGACTTTGAGAAAGAGAGAGAGGGAGGAAGGGCTGGAGAAGGGGTAAGGAGTAATTCAGATATTGATGTCTTAGGCTCTAACTCCACCCTGAGGGCCTGTCTAGGTGGGAAATGTCAAACAAGCCCCGGGCTGATTGCATCACTTAGCTTCGCTGGAGCCTCAGTGGTGACACGGAACAGATCCACACAAAGCGACAAAGAACTGCGCTCAGTTATACATTAAAATATACAAAACACACACACAGACATATTACAACACCTAGACAGCAAAACATTTTCTGTGCTACACCCTCACACAATTTAGTTAAGTCAGGTAGATGTAATTTATATACTGTAGCCTAAAATCATAAACTTGCCTTAGAAGACTTAATAATCTGTACAACTACACTCAAATAAATTTGGTCGACTTACCAAAGATCCAGTAAGGGTGCATTAGATGATGATATTTCAGTACAAAAACTCCAGGACTATGTACAAGAACAGCATTTCTATATTAATGGGAGAAATGGCACCTTCATTGTGCAAGTCGGCATAAAAAGATGCGAGCAGAAACACTGGTGTAACTATTCATTAGTGAGTCTACAGCAGAGTTCTGAACTGTATCCATTGTTGAAAATGTCAATGGTTTTACAATTGTTCTGCTGGAGGCTTGATATGAAGACTTCAAATGGTTTAGTTTTGTTGTACTTACCTCTGTGTTCTGGGGAACATTTTGTTCGAATTAGGCATGTTTGGTTTCTCTTAACTATGGTCACTGTGACATTGCAAATCAAGCAGATAGGTCTCGTGCTTCCCTCAGGCAAAATTAACTCTCAGTCCAGTCATCCTTAAATGCATGGTTTGCACTCTCAGACTTTCTTTTTTTTTATATCAGATAGTTTTGAACAAGCTATTTTTACTTTTTCAACAGGAGCCCCTATGTCCAACAAAAGCTTACTAACCGCAGCAGTTGAAAGATGAAAGGTAAAGTTACGTGAGAGTGTCACCGGAGTCCACTGATTGAGTGTACGCTCTATCCTAAAGAAAAACTCCCAAAAAAGCATTTCATGGGAGAAAAAAGGAAAACACCCTCTTCCAAGATGGAAAGACTGTAATAGATGTCGTATGTATAGAGTAGACACATACAACAACCCAAAGTACATACAATAGCAGTACATACATGACAAGTACATAACATAGTCTAACAGACTCAACTAGAGTTTATATCATTAATTAATCAAGCAAAAACTCCTCTTTGGTGGTAGCACTAATTTGAGGATTTGCTGATTTTCCCCTTTTATATATATATATAATTTTAAGCTGAATATCTTTGGGACTCAAACAATCTGAAAATGTCACCTTGAGCTCACTCACTATTGTCATAGAATAAATGATTAATTGGGAAACTAATCAACAGACTGATAACTGATAATGAAAATATTTAACAGCTGCAGACCTACTCAGAAATTACAAACTCACGCAAAAATACACTCCTTTCAATCTTCACTCATGATTGGAGAACTTTCATTCAGGAGAACTCCAGTATAGAAATTCAGACCTACGAACAAGCCAGGGGGCAAATTTTCATTTAAACTGTGAATATGAAGAACTAGTCCATTTTAAATAACCAGCTTATCATGTGGGAGCATTGTAGGCTTCTTAGATATGCTGCATGTTTTTTCAGTGTGTTTCTGTGTGTAAATGTCCAGTGCTGTGTGTGTCTCTCTCTCTCTCTCTCTCAGTAACAAGTGTAGTAGTGTCACCAGCACCGAGTCCCTCCCCATAAATAATAATATAGCCTTATCCTGAGTGCAACACACACACACACACACACACAAACCTGATGGATAATACAAAGCAGCACTGACTCAACAAACTGACTTCTCTATCATTGACACTGCTGTGCTGTTGACTGTCAGTGTACAGTCAACAGCACTCTGCAATATTTTGAAGGGTCGCTGACGGTTGTGTGCAGTCATATTGAGGCTTGCATAACGAAACGCTACAACACTGTCAGTTCCACCGTAATGATGGTTAAAGGTCACAGTATTTCATTAATTTCAGGCACTCTTTATAACTGGCAGTAGTGCTCTTGGTGTGAATTGCTTCCACTACAGACTGAAAACCCAAAAATTGGGTGGGTAGATGGAGATGGAGCCATCAGAAAACAGACAGAGATGGAGAGAAATAGATCTAAATAGTGTGAGAAGGAGACTGAGGTAGAAAAATATGTGAAAAATATATGTTATTTTCTCAGTTGGTTTTTAGTCTTTTCATATCAATTTAAAGTCAAAAATCTTGGCACAACCCTCCCTGAGGAAATATAATTACAAAATTCATCATTGCCTTTTAAGACCCAACAGAAAACTCTTTTTATACTCGCACAGTTAAAGCAAAAACTTGTTTCTGCTCTCATTATGCTGCGGAAGTAATGTTTTGCTAGGAGTCCAATATGGCCTCTGCATGTTGATGAGTGGGCCTTAATGAGCTGGCTAGCCTTATCATTTGTCCTTTTGGCTGCAATTTGATGGAGCACTTTTAAGTGGGTTAACTGCTTACTGGGCTTTGGAGCCTTTAATGTTACTGGTTTGTATGTATTTTCTTTATTTTTACACCATTTCGTCTTCTTGCTTTGATGACTGAATACTTTTAAAGGAGATGTATCATGCACATTTTCAGGGAGAATTTTTACATATGTTCACCTCAAGTTTTGGACCTTTGACCGTGTTAAACATAGATATCTGACATCATAAAAGTATAAAAATAACAGAAAATCACAAAAAAACATGATATGTTCCCTGTAATTTTTACAGGAGAATCACTGGGATACATATTGTTTTAGGAACAATTAACACCAGCAATTAATTTCTCTTTTTTTTGTCAAAGTAGAAAGTGTAACTGAATTGTTAAAGGATAGGTTCACAATTTTCAAGTCTGTCTTAAAACAACAGTCATATGCCCATATGGACACTTAAGGAGGTTTTCCTCTCTGTAATCATTCCTCCTGTTCATTCTGGCTATTAAAAGATCCTCTTCAAATGTGCTGTCAATGTAAGTGATTGGGGCCAAAATCCACATTGTGTCATTCTGTGCAAAAATGCATTTAATATCTATCTGAAGCTTATATGAGGCTTCAGCAGTCTGAGATAGTCATATAAAGAGGATATCTGCCACATTTACAGTCTTTTTAGCATAAAATTCCCTCTTTGTGTTTCCTTGAACAGTGTTTTCCTGTTGAGCTGTGGTGGAAGTATAGTAACAAAAAGAAGGACTTTGGCACTAAGAAGACTAATGTTGAAAGATATCTACTTGATGTGACTAATTTGGGTGGCTGAAGCTTCATATTCGCTTCAGATAAACTCTGAAATACATTTTTGCACAGTAGGAGGCTTGTTGATTTTGGCCCCCCATCACTTACATTATAAGCACATTATGAAGGGATCTTTTAGGTCAGTATGAGCAGGAGGAATGATTATGGCAAGAAAAACCTATTTCAGTGTTTATTTGGGCGTCTGACTATTGTTTTAGGACAGACTTGAAAAACTGTGAACTCGTCCTTTAAGTGAATTTTGATTCTATCGTCTGCCTTATGTTTCCGCACCTGCATCGTTCTATGCGGGAGTGTGTGCAGACCTGTGCTATAAAGCCTGTGTGCATGACTGAACTCAGAATCAGTTGCACTGTCCATTTTGTGTACCTCCTCCTGTGTGTGTGTGTGTGTGTGTGTGTGTTTGTGTGTGTGTGTGTGTGTGTGTGTGTGCGTTTCTGTGGAATGTGTGTCTCCCTGTGTCTTCCTCTGCTTAGTGTTCACCTTGACCTCTGTGCCCACTCAATGTTGCTCATTTCCCACTACCATGACCTCTGACACTAACACAAACACACGCACACACACACACACACACACACATCCTTACACACATACAGCCGAAGAAAATACACAATTTGCCGTCTGACTGAGGCAGAAGGAGACTCTGAAAATGTTCCACTTCACCGGAGATGTGAACCCTCCAACCTTGTCTTGCTCTCCATCTCTCTCTCTCTCTCTGTCTCTCTCTCTCTCTTTCTATGGCCATAAATGCTGTGTTTACTTCACTTGTCAATATGTGTATTGACAGTACATAAAAATAGACAGGCAGGGTGACCGGTGGGTGAATAGGTGGACAAACAGTGAAATTGGGTGACGGGAAAACAAAGTGATTGGCAAATGTTTTACAGGGACATACAACTTATTAAGAGGAGCGTATTTTGGGACTTCCTTAGAATTTAAAATCATGAAAATGGCAGTGGTCTTGTGAAAATTTCAATCTTCACTCCTCTCAATACTTTCCCTCTCCTCTCTTCTTCACCCCTCTCACCACCCAGCCTCCTCCTCCTCCCTCCTCCTCCTCTTTTCTCCTCCTTACTGTTCCCCATAGGGCTAATTGGGGAGATAGAGTCATTTGGCAAGGCAGTGTGTGTGTGTTCGGTGTGTGTGTGAGGTCATTTAGAGGTGTAATACTCTAACGTGCCATCCATTATGCAGTTTGGTTGGAATTATACTCCTCCTTCCCTTTTACTCTCTTCTTTCCTTCTCTTCTTCTCAATCATTTTTTACATTTTTCTCCTCTTTTCATTTCTGGGGTTTCTCTTGCTTTCTCACTTTTACTCACTCATTTTCTTTATCTTTCTCTCCTCAATTAGGGAAATCTTGCCTGTCCAAGGTCGTTTAGCAATTAAGATGTATTGCCACTGTGAGTGTGTGTGTGTGTGTGTGTCTATTAGTGCCTTGTTTAAATTACAGCAATATCAAACAATTAGCGCCACAGATGTTACCATCAGTATAAACTGGAAATTGAAGAAATTATGAAACAGGTTGTCAATGTTAACAGAGAGAAATGTGTTTGTCTTTTATAATGTGTTTTTGACTTTTTATCAACTGCAGTTTATTGCCTGTTTGGTCAGCTCACAGATGTGTAAATGTCTTATTGTAGAGCACAAGCATGTTTAACAAATGACACTGATGATCAATACTTTACCTACAGAGTAACCACCAAATCACAACTGTTTCCCAAACTATATACACTGAAACAAGTGGACAGGGGCATCTTTGTGGTAATGATGCTGATACGTCAATTAATCAATAATGTTGATGTCTGCAGACAGCGGAACAGCTGAAACCTAAAGGATGACATCAGTAATATTTGAAAAGGATATGTCTACAACAGGAAGCGTAGACTTTCCCATAATTCTTGCAAAATGACAATACAATAAGCCCTGTTGTATCTTCAGGCTATTATCCATTTGTGAAGAGTTTTTAAAATATATGTATTCACATAAACCTCACAGCCATTATCGTGTTCTTACAGTGATGCAAGAGGGAGGATTTTAATTATTGATGACAAACTTTGCTTTAACTATGCAACCTGAGAGCTGTGTTTCCAACAGCAACAATCCTTTGGGTAAATGCACCCGAGATAATGATGATGTGTATGAAATTTGCAGCCTTCGGTAAAACGTTTTTAGTAGTAGCCATCTTCTACCTACTTTACTTTAATTCTGAGCGCTTGAATTTGTTTTTCTTATCTTTTGTTTATAGAGTTACAATAATGTGAAATGTGTATCTAGAGTTGGTATCGATAAGATGTAAATACATCTGTTTGACTTGGATGCAGATGAGCTTGTATCCCTACTCGGAGAGAAAACAAAGTAGTGCAGTACTGAATCATTCATGAGTTCCTATGGAAAGAAACGTGATTAAGATTTTTGTATTTGTTTTACCAAGCAGATGGCCCAGCAAATGTTTTAGTTTCGAAAGGTTTTGGTGAGACTCACCGTTTACTGGCAGGGTTGATTTAAACAGTTTTACTGTGTAGCAACGCTAGTGAGCTAGCTTCAAGCCCACCAGTACCTGAATGGGTCATGTGAGTCTGTGTTGTGTGGGAATCAGTCCACTGAACCATTCTCAGATAAACAATAAAATAGTCTAAGACAGTTAATAAGACACTTAATACCTGCGGATAAGACTACAGGTATTAAGGATGCACATTATAATAACTTTCTCTCTCTCTCTCTCTCTCTCTCTGTCTCTCTCTCTCTCTCTCTCTCTCTCTCTTTCTCTCTCTCTCTCTCTCTCTCTCGCTTTGTATGTTTCTTTCTCTCTCTTGCTCTCTCTCTCTTTTCCTTTGGGCAGTGGGGTGAGTTAAGGTTTCAGTGTCCTGGTTTCCACAGCAGATTATGTGCAAGTGTGTGTGTGTGTGTGTGTGTGTGTGTGTGTGTGTGTTGCAGCAAAGTGTGTTAATGTCAACCTACAGGGCCTTCCCATGAAGACATGAACACACACACAAACACACACACACACACACACACACACACACAACTCCTCTACTTCCCTCTTTCTTTCTCTCACTTTCTCTCACAGCCACACACACATTCCCACTCAGCATTCATGTACATCCCTCTCACACACACACTGACACGGTGCTTAACTGGTCAGTGTGAAGTGGGTCACTGCTCTCCAGACACTATATAAAAAAGTTTTCTAAGGAAGGAAATATCATTTTAGATAAGAAAAATAAGTTCTAACCAAGTTAATGCACATGTGGCATTTTAATAAAGAAAGATATAACACAGACGAATCATACAAATGATCAATTACAGTGAGTAAATAAAAGATGAACCCAGAATGGGAATTCAGTTTGATTCCTTTTTAATTCTACACTGAACGTCACATTCACTAGATCACTGGTTCTTAAACTTTTTAGCTTGCGACTCTTTAAAATGAGGCACTGTCTTTTTGTGACCCCTCATCACAGGTTAGAACTTTAGTTGGATATGAGTTGCGAGCAGTTAAACAAATTTATGATTTTTTTACTTGTCAGATTGTTTAATTTGATTAACTTTAAAACATCTGACAGAGACAGTATCGAGGTGACAGTATATATTATTTCACAACAGAAAAAGCACAAAATTGAGAGATGTCACAGAAAACAGAGTTTTATTTTATTATATTTATTTATTCATTTATTTATTCATTTTTATCATCTGGTGAGCCCTCAGATTTATCTTGGGTCCCCTGTGGGTGTTCCGGATCCCCCAGTTGTCTAGACTTACATAGCTATCCTTTCTACATAGTGATACAAAGACAACATAAAGAGTTTGAATACAAAATAATGCTGATTAGTATTTTGTGCAAAAAAAAAAAAAAAAAGGGAAATAAGATTATGGAACCCTGAGGGTTTGCCCTCTGTTTCCCATTCCTCTCGGTGTATTACACACTCTATCAGTGCATAAAAGGAAGTGAAAGACTTTTATTACAGAAAGAAGAAAATGCACACGTGCAGTATCTCATACTATCTGATCAAAATGATAAGTTTTAGCTTTATGGAATCAGTTCCTTTATAAACACAAGCACAAGCAATATCAGTAGATCAGATACAAACACACACACACACACAAAAGAGAGTCACATAAATCCACATTAGTGCATGCATGTACACACACACACACGTACATAACACAAGCACACACACTCATACATACACAACTGTGGTCTCCAGGTCCACGGACACCAAGTCTGCATGCATTGTGGCTGTTTATCAAAATTAGATCAACATGGAACGATTTCCTTTTTTCTCTGTTTGCTAATGTGCTCTTTTTTCACTCTCTCTCTCTCCCCCACAGTTCACTGGTTATCAGGCTTTTACCCAGAACACACAACTGTGAAGTCGATGCAGCCACGATCGTTTATCAAAATTAGATCAATGAAAATAGGATTTTGCTTAAGTGCGGCCCGGTTTGTGTTAGTGTACAAAAGTGTGCGCATTTCTGCACGGAAACTGAGACTCTCGCTGCTCTGTAACAAAAGGTAGCGACTACTGTATGAGCTCAACACAAGAAGGATGAAAAGACCAGAGCAGAAGGGGAAAAAGGGCCGGAAGAGAGTGATAGCAAAGGTTAAAAGAATGAAAAGAGACTGAAAGGAGGGAAGTAGGCCGTAATGTGTGGCCCACATCTGTGTGCGTGTGTGTGTGTGTGTGTGTGTGTGTGTGAGAAAGAAAGAGAGAGAGAGAAGAAGAAAGACAGTGACCTCACTCTCTTTTTGTGCCAAATGGATATGTGTGTCTCTTATGGTGATGTCATCTTGTTCCGGTGTTTTCTGCTGCTTTTCTTTAGACACTCAGCTGTCACTCTTGGTCCCTTTCCTTTCTCTTTTGCGTGCACACACACACACACACACACACACACACACACACACACACACACACATATATGCATAGGTAAGCACGCACACAAAATGACAGGGCTGTTGTGAAAGCTGACACCTTTCATTTCATTTGTTTGTGTGTGTGTTGTAGTATCTTATTAACAAAGAAGGATCTGGGTTGTTGTGTCTTAAGCTTCCATATCCAGCCCCTCCGTTGTGAAGAGACTATCATTGTGTTTTCATATTTATGGAGCAGTTGCATCTGTATATTTACTATATTCTCATTGGAGAAACTGTTAACACAACCCAGCCCATAACACACTTATCAAGTTTCATTTTCAACTTTATTTTGTCCCAGTTGGAAATTGGTTTCCCAGCAGCTATTAAAAGCAACTTACATAAAACTGAAAGACGTGGAAGCATAATAACTGACAGTCACCAACACAAGGTGCTGATACAGAGCTTCAAGTCAGCAGCATGAGACAAATTACCACTGTCATCATTATCACAGTTGCCACTGCCATCAACACCAATCAATGACAAGAGATCATCACTATCCTTCTGCTTACACCGTCATGTAGAGGCCTAAGGCAGGAGGGATAAAGGGGTCATTATGTCTGATTGCTTTGCAGAGGTGAAACTGACTCTCTTATCTGCCTAACTGGGTGATTTAACTTTAATACGTTTGACCATTTCAGGTGAACTTGACCCATTTTATATAGTAAACAGGGAGCTAAAGTAAACTCCTCAGTCAGTGTACGTACATGCTGTCAGCACTGGGCTTTGCTTCAAACATTCTTGCATCATAGTTGTATATATACTGCATTTATTCTGAGTAAGGGATGCCCTCGCCAGTGTTAATGCAGTAGATGACTATACAAATCCACCATCTTCAAGCAGCGTGAGAACCTTCCAGCTCCTTTGCTGCTCTGCTGCTGCTCACTCTGCATAGCTAATGTGAGCCTCACTCATGATTGCTCCTAACAGCCAGCCTTGGATTTTAAACAGTTTCATATCATCACAGAGCTTTTTTTTGTCCTGAGATTTGATTTTCCTGAAGTTCTGTAACCTCGCCCTCTAAAGAGGGAAAATACCGCTGAATGTGCTGCGCTGATACCGTTGTGCTGGTAGTCCGAGGGCTGCGGGAGCAGACTGTCAGATCAGAGCTGCAGGCCGTGTGTGTCAGGGAGCTCAGAGCACTCGCACAGAGCCGAAGGTCATGCTCAGTGTGATCAGGCAGTAGGTGCTGTCTAAGGACATGGACAGGCTATTTTCCATCTAGCAACAATTATCTCTCTGGCAAGACTCTTTCAAGCTTTGCTCATTAATGCCACATAAATCCATATATTTTGATAAAATGGAGACATACTGCTCGTATTTTCAGTGTGGGAGTGTTTACAGGACTCAGTTTTAGGGCTTAACAGCTATCAATTTTGCAAGCAATTTAGAAAGGAGAATGAAAACACAAAGTGTCTCTCTCTTTCTTTTTAAATTTTCATTACTTTTACATTTGTAAACCCTGTTGCATTCAGTCTAACTGGCTAATAGATGCAGATTTCAACCAAGCCACACCATAGCCTATAGCTATGGTGTGTTATTATTATCCTTTTTGTAAATTTCTGTTGACTCCTGAAGGGATAATTAGTTATTTGGTTGCACCCCTCCACAGAGCTACCAGAGGCAGGACAGTTTTTGGAAGTTTGCTTCTGCACTAGTTTCTCCATGCCTCACTGGTATTGTCATCTGAGTAGATAATCAGCAGGAAATGCATCCTCCATTGCAGGTCACAGTTGGACTATGTCCATTTTTCCAGCTGAAAAACAGATCTGTTTTCTGCTTAAAACAGATGTAAGAGGTCTTAATTAATTTTTCTTTCCCCAAATCCCAGATTGGAGTGATTCTTTAGTATCCCTGCTGGCCTTCAGAATCTTTAACTGGCCTGCTTAACTATTTAACTGGTTTTGTGCCATTTAGAGCTCAGCCTTTCAAAGGTGCTGCACGTTGGCTATCATTAATCATTTCCATGATGTTGTCAGATGTTTACAATAACAATCTGAGCCTGTCAGTGGCAAAAACAAGCACTTTTAGTGGACATACATTGATGGGGCACTATTGCCCCGTCAGATTACATCGCAGCCCGTTTTACAGCTGCTGGCTGCATCGCTCTCACTCAGTATTAGACCAATTTTAAAAATTGTTGTCCCCATTAGTCACTAGGACGCAAAAAGATGGGAAAGTAGGGTTCAGGTTGAAAAATACCGAAGTTTCCCTTTAAGTGTTGTTTTTTTTGTTTCTGCTCGTTCAATGAGAATAAAGTAGCAGAATAAATTCTGAGTCAGGTCAACTTAAATTCATTCAACTCAAACCCAATTATTCTATTAGGAGAAGCAATTTAAATGCACACAGTAGTCTGGCAGTAAACCACACAGATGGGCTTCTGCAGCCATATGCGTAACACGTACACAGACCTGCACAAACAGACACACACACACACACACACAGTTGATGGTTGGTGGCACCTATGGTGGGGGTCTCTGTTAGATGGGTCCCAGATGCCTTTCAATATGTATGGATGTGTGCATGCATTTGTGTGTTTGAATGTTGTGGTGAATCTTTATCTGAAACTATCTATGTTTCTCTGTGTGTATGTACGTGTGTGTGTGTGTGTGTGTGTGTGTGTGTGTGTGTGTGTGTGTGTGCATTCATGCAATCGAGAGAGAGAGACTGATCCAGTGCATAGGATATTGGACTTGGCAGTATGGAATTCAGTTAATTCCTCCAGCTAGTCTTCTAGCTTGATTAAATAATCGCTGATTTAATGCAAGTCACTGCGTGTATCAATGTAAGTGTGTAAGTGTGTGCGTATGCGTCTCTGTCTGTGTGTGTGTCTGTGTGTTAAAAGCAGGGCTGACTTGCTCTTTAAGTGAATTAAATGTAATTTCATTCCAAAAGACTTTGTTTAGAAAGCCCTATTTTTAAATTTATTTTAGACCGCAGGGCGCCTCAATCTATTTCTTTCTTCCCTTTCTCACTCCCTCTCCCTCTCTCTCTCTCTTTCTCTCCAGTTCCCTCTCTATGTCCCTCTCTCTCTTTTGCCACATCAAATGATAGACACAAAGATCTCAGCACCTTGGCATTTGAAATGTTTGTGTGTTTAGTTTTTTTTCACCATAATCAATGTACGAAATGAAAAATCTGTGTATTTTGGTGCAAAATGAGATTTGTCCCATTAGAAGAATGTGACCCTGCTTAGAAAGTGGCCAGTTCTCACAAATTCACAGCACTTATCAGTTCAAACAAATTATCGAGGAATGCTGCCCTGACTTTGTAAGTCCGAGACAACAAAATACATAAATAGGATGGGAGCTTAGAATAAACTTGAATTTGATTTTTACAATGGATGTATAGCATTTCTGGAATGCAACTGTTCATGTGCAGGCCACCAGTCTGAACCACCAGAGTTTAAAGATGCCACCGCACATTGGATGCAGATGGTAGCTATAACATCAGGGATAAGGAAAGTAAATCTGATATCTCAATATTGCTACAGAACCTAAACCAGTGGATGCTATCTGTTCAGGCCAGCTCTTTCATAAAGATCTAAAAAAAACATATAGTATAAACAGTTTGTATAACATCTGTAAATTTATGGCTTCAGGAGAGTCCCTGAGTGGACTCAAAGCCACAGCTGAAGGGTTCAGCCACTGTGCGGTTTCACCATATGTTTTGATGTTGAATCAAATCAGATTTTTCAGAATGAAGTTATAATTCATTAGTGCATTTTATGTGTACAGTCACGAAAAATTCACAATGAAACAGCCCATAACTTCTGTTTGAATTTAAAGGATAGCAATCACTTTAACCCATTTAATGAAAAGCCAGCGTGGCAGTGCAAACCCATAAAAGTCTAAAAAACCAAATGAAAATTGGAGTATTGGAGATGTCCGCAAACGCGATGGGGAGGAATACATGTAATATAAAATGTAGCCCATTTTTAAAGTGCATATTTTCCCAAACAAACAAGAGTCAGGTCGTGTAGCCTCTTTTTATGCAGTCTTGCATGAAAAATCCACCGCCCCAAGGGAAAAAAGGCTCTCTGTTAGAGCAGTTTATGCATTAGTGCAGAGAGACTGACCAAACTGATTGTGAAAGTTATTAAACCAATAAATGTTGTTTTATATGCAGCCTGCCACTGAGTAGATTGTACTCATAATTTCTGCCGGCTTTTTAATGGGCATTATGAGACTGATAAAAACTGAGACTATTGGCAACTTGTCACTGTTATATATGATGTATGATGTACATTCGTTGTCTCTTCTGATCTTTTCAGGAGATTAAATGATCCGATGTCTTTCGTGTTATCTAGTACTTGAGAATAATGAGTGTGTGTTATTTATAAGATTCGAGATGAACACCTGCCGTATCAGCTTCACAGAATAGCTTTACTTTGTTTACGCTAGTCACTCAAATATCCTGTATGTCGTACTGATGAAACTTAACTTTATATCTAAACATCAACTTTGGCTGGGCTTTTTGGCTTGATTAGCAGGAAGTTGATAAAGAGTGTAATTTCCTGACTAATGAACATATTTCTGTGTGTGTTTCTGTGCCTCTGCATGTTTGCGCTGTATGTGTGTGTGTGTGTCAGAGGGCGTTGTTGGTGGTGTTAATTGAATGGTATCATAGGCCGCAGATAAATAGATGTCATTAAGACCCTGAGCGCTAATTACCAGCAGCCCTCCTCTGCGGGCTGAGGAGAGTGGGAGAGGCCAGGTATAAGTAATCAATCAAAAAAAAAACATGCACTGATACACACACATTCTTTAGATACACTCCAGTACACCCAGCACACATGGAGAGTTACAACGCTACCAAGACAGAGATGTACTCTCACTGAAATCTGTGTTAAAGTGTGTACGACATACTGTAGAACTGTGTATGGTTGTGTGTGTGCATGTATTTAAGTTTGCACATGTGCACAAATGTTAAGCCAACCAGCTGATGATTGAAAAGGAAGTTAGAGATCATGAGCCAAATTTGATGTGTGTGTGTGTGTGTGTGTATGTGTGTGTGTGTATGTACGCGTGTGCTTTTTGGAAGGGGATGGGGGCTATTTCTGTACTTTCCTGTGTAATTGACACTTGAACTTCACACATGCACGCACGCACACACACACACTTCTTGGATTGCGGCCTCTCTTCCAAATCTAGCTTGCCTTCATTAGGCAGTAGAAGCAAATATTTTCAGGTGTGTGTGTGTGTGTGTGTGTGCGTGTGTGTGAGTGTGTGTGTGTGTGACTGTGTGCGTGTTGCGATGAGGGGCAGCTGTGGGGCCATATGTGAGTGATTTGGGCGCTCGGAGGGAAACTGAATTCTGATGACAGACGCACTGTTTGGCTTGCAAGACTAGACACACACACACATGCATGCACACACACACACACACACACACACACACAGGAAGCACACATCAATCAATCACCTGGCTCAGTCTCTCTACATGTGGTGACCGTATGGTGTGTGTAACATACACACACATAGGCAGGCGCACACACATACACACACAGACACACACAAACTCTGGCTCAGTGTGCCACTGAGAGGATTCGGTCATGTAAGTGTTCTGCTGTCTGGTGTCAGATGGACAAAAACATATGTACCATAAAGAGTCTAATATTAGCTCTGGTGTTTATTACATACAACATTATTTTAAACAGGATGTTTTATTATCCGCAAATTGAGACTGAGAGACAAGTTTTTCCAGTATAAATAAACACGTCTTTGGTGATCCTTTGTATTAAATCTTTAAAAGATGTAAAACTCAGATTGATCATGAGACAGTATGAAGAATGCCATCGTAAATGCCTGTTTATGAGCTTGAAACTACAAGAAAACAAAAGAGCTAATAAATCTCTTTTCATCTGCAATAGAATTTGATGTCTAGTCTTTAAACACTGGCAAGTACCGATGTTTAATCAGGTCTGATCTGTAGCCTTTTTGATGGTCATATAATTTATATTTAATCACTTTTTTCTCTTTTAAAGGGACTAAACTTTGCAAATACACTTGCATAGGTTTCTTGCCTTAGATGTTCAATATAACTTTTGGTCTCATGTTTAAAAATTGGATGAATGCTCCAACAGTTCTTAAACAGTAGCAATACTAATGCGTTTTTACATAAGTACAGCAAATGGACAGCTGTTATTCCTCAAAAGGATCTGCACTGCATCGCTCATGCCATATATGTGCATGTCTGTCTGTGGTGTGTTTTCCCAGAGAAATATACAGTAAAGTGGTTAATTGCTCTGTGATCCTCACAGTACATTAGATTGCAAAAATAAATGAACAGTGCTGTGCCCACTGGGCTCTTCTTGCTTTTAGCTGGCAGTGCAAAACAGATGCTCGGTGGAAGTGCTGGTAGTGGCTTCATGTGTAGCTCTGAGACTACAGAAAGCCTGATTGAAGTGCAGCTCTTTTGTGAAAAGTTGACATGTTTTTAACTTGTAGTACTGGGTGCTCTGAGCCCTCAAAAAGTATGCTAAGCTCTCAGCACTGTCATGAACATAAAACAACAAGAAGCCAACGCTGAAAGGAAAAGGTCCCGGTGGACGTAGAGTCCGTGATGGAGGGGGAGCAAGAAACAGATTGGGATAACAGACAGAAAACAAGAGAGAGGGGAAGATGGCAGACACACGCAGAAGGTGGATTTTAGTGAGTCATACCCATTGACTGTATATAAATATGGATGACGCGTTGTTACTTCCTACTGCTATGCAGAAGTGAAGCCAAAATATCTCGCTTCTGGGAACTGCCATCTTGCTTATGTGACGTCATTTGGAGCCCGACTCCATTGCGCTGTGGAGTCGGGTGGCGGGAGAACGGCCCGCAGGACACGCCCCCTCAGCCATCATGCCACCTGACGGAGGTTTGAGAGCAGCTGTCGCAGCTGTCAGTCATGACGTCACAACCCCTTTTTGATATCATCAAATGACTCATCAAAAACAAACTCATCGGAGAAATGATCACTTGGACAAATATTAGCATGATAAAAACTACCTAAATGACAGAAAACGTCTTTGGGAAACATTTATTTGACGTGTACTTTGACTTTTTAGTTTGACTCATGTCCCATCCGATAACAAGATAACATGGAGGGGGCGGGACTTATGACCTTTACTGCAGCCAGCCACCACAGGGTGATCGAGATGTTTTGGCTTCACTTTTAGAGAGCTGTCATGACATCCATATTTATATACAGTCAATGGTCATACCTATAGGCATAGGGTCTGTGAGACAAAGTTTTTTTCATATTTATATCAGTAAACTCATTTAAGTAATAAAGAACTGAAATTAAGAACATAAGAGGATAAGAGAAAGGATTGGAAAGACTAAGAAGAGAGGAGAAAATGAAGTGAGACAGACAGAGAGAACTTGTTGGATGGACAGGCGGATAGAGAGAGAGAAACAGACAGAGTCATGGAGGAGAAAGATGAGGTATGCTGTCCTCTCAGGGTCATAAAGGTGGTGAATGGGGCCAGAGACTTAATGGGATGGAGAAACGTTGTGATTGGCTCATTACTGTGATGGAGCACGTTGCCACGACAATTGGCCTTTTCACCCACCCCCCCCACCTTTCCTTGCATACACTACTTTTCTATGCACCACTGCTCCATGAACTGCAGAGGTGTGTGTGTGTGTGTGTGTGTGTATGTGTGTGTGTGTATCCTGCTGCAGTTCAGATAAACACTAAAACACTTTATGCTACAAGGTGAAAGCATAACTCATCTCTTCCCACATCTGTCAAGTAGTGCTTGTCAAAATTACTGCAGTACCTCACATCTCTCTTACGAGAACCCAAGTTGTCTCTCGGAGACACACACTTGCATATTTAAAACACACACCACATATTCAGCTCAACTACATCATTTTCTTTTCACTGAAGTATATTTTGGTGTTTTTATTAACCTTGTTCTATACAGAGAAAATCAGCGTAGAGGAGAACAATGTTCTCAATAGTATTTTCCATTAGGCATGATAAATGAGAGTACATCATCTCTCTGCCAGCAGGCCAATCTGTTTTTTCTCTTTCTCTTTTCTAACCTTACTACTGAGTCATTGTTCTTGAGCAGTGAGAAAATTAAGAAGGTATCAAAACTTAAATCAACATGATCTTTTCTTTTCCCCCCCTCGTCTATTCTCTCTCACTGTCTTTTTACTTTCACTCTCTAATGTTGTCAATTCTCTTCTCTTTTTTCTGTATAGCGGCGCCGAGGAAGTGGTGTCTTTTGTGCGAACTGTCTGACCACCAAGACATCTTTGTGGAGGAAAAACGCTAATGGAGGCTACGTCTGCAACGCGTGTGGTTTATACCAAAAACTACATTCGGTAAGTAGTACGCAGAAATGTACAGGTGCATGCAAACAGATGCTATTACTACGCCATCTGTGCATTGCATTAAAAACTACACTAGACAAACTGTAGAGACAAATATAAATAGTTCCAACAGACATGGCACAGTAAGTTTCAGTTTCTGCATATTTGTGATCCCTTTTTATCATTTTATTTTCGTTTCTGAAGAGAGAGACGAGAGGGGAGTTTTAAATTTCAAAAGAACTTTAAATGTAGAGAGACCGAAAGGAAAGTGAAAGGAATACCTATGACTGAGCTGAAACTCATATGTGTATCATCATATAAAAAGTACATTTGTGTTGCTAGGCTCCTATCCACTCATAGGAGACCTAGATACAGTCACTCATAAAGGCTGGATCAGAGACCCAGTACTTTAGACTGTTTTATGGACTCGATGCTGCGCTTTAGTACACCCACTGGGTGGTTTTGACCACTAATTATCATTCCTCATGTCTGGCCGATTAGCATACGATGCAAATTAAATGGTGCATACTGCAGTAAAATTCTTGTATATATTCCGTGAATCCCGCTGTGAAAAAGTAATGTGGGAAAAGTATATTTGATTTGGTGGGTGCTGGGAGTTACAGACCATTTCAGCAGTCACAGTGAGCCAGTTCCATGGAGTGAGAAATATGACGGAATGAATCAAATTTACCATCTAAGCCTGGGGAAAGTCTGTGGAAATCCCAAATTTAATTAGACGGCATGAATTACAGATGAGATAAAGACTCAGCCTGGAATTTAGTTGACTCCAGAATATTGAGCTTACTCACCTCAGATATGTTCTTAAGGAGTTTAAATTTCACACTTCAATATACCTGTTTGACTCAAGGATTTACAAATATTACAGTCAGAGCACAAACATATATATGCCAGCTTCATGCTCACATATCAAGCTCAGCTTGTAAAACTTCAAAGTGAACGAAAATGTTTCAGAGTAATAAATCACAGTGTTAATAAATGCATCAGTGGGTTGACCATGTTACAACCCAGGGCACTGTGCTGCAATTATGGAATGGAGCTTTAAAGACCTTTTAGAGGATGACAAGTTGTAGCAGTTTACTCCTTCCTGCCCCTGCAGATGTCCTTGGTTCAACCCGTTCAATCTCATCTGCTGCTCCAATCACGTTCCAGCTCCCTCCACTCTTGGCAATCTTCACGACAACCATATTTTATATCCCATAATAAAAGTTTTATACGCTCTACACACATTATTAGAGAGGATAGCAGCTAGTAAAACACTTGAGAGTGAGAGAGAGGAAGGGAGAGTTATGAATAAAGAGGGAGAAAAAGGTAGGCATGAAGGGAGGGAGAAAGACAAACAAAGGGAGAGGAAAGGGAGGAAGGCAAAGAAAGAGGAAAAAGATTAAGATAAAGAGAGAGGACAGAGGTAATGAAGGGGGAGGGTGTGTATATAAAGAGTGAGAGATGGCGGGAGGCAGAGATTTGGAGAAAATGCAAAGAGAAGAGAAAAGATAGATAGAGAGATAGAGGGAGAATTATGTGTACCAGCAGTAACTCAGCCCAGGTATTCTATCAAACAAACCCTATAAAGGTGGACAACATTACTGCTGCCGTGCACGTGTGTGTGTGTGTTTGTGTGTGTGTCGGGTCGGTGCTTTCAGTATCTTACGAACACAAGAGCACAGACACAGAAATTCTTTAAATGATGAGCATCTTGAGTTTTGAAGTACATGTCCAATTAATAGCTAATGCAAAATATAACGTATAAATGAAATTAATGATTAAATAACTAAATAACTGACATCCTTTTTTTTTGTGCAACAAATCACGTTTAAAAAAGTTGGTTGGATTCCAGAGACAAGTGACCATGTTCAGGCATCTCTCAGCCTGGGACCAAAACTTTAATATCTAGCTATGTACAGTAGAGAGGAAGACGACAAACAGAGGCAGACAGGGAGGAACCGCAAAGAAGGGAAGGTTTGAGCAAAACAAGTCAAACTTCTTGCCAACAGTTTATTGGTCTTTGAATTGAATTGAGAGAGGAGGAAAGTAGAGAGTGAGAGCCACAGTGAGAGACTGATCCAAAGAAAGAAAGGGAGTTTTAGAAAGAGAAATCTCGACTGATTCCTCCACAAGAAGCACTTTCTTTTCTTTTCTTTTTTCCTCAGTCTCTTGTGTCAGCTCCTGTCCACCTCTCTCTCTCTTCTTCCTGTTTCCTTTCCTCTTTTTTTTTCATGTGCTCCCTCCCTCCACCGCCTCCTCCTCCTCCTCTGTCACCATATATTGCTCTTTCCTCTTTTTCATTTATCTCGCCTCCTTCTGTCTGTCTCTCCTGCCCTCTTTCTCTTTTTTTCTTCGTTCCTCTTAAGCCAGACACACAAAACCGTGAAAACCACAAAGTAATGGAAACATTCAATGATTTGATTGACATAACTTCGTCAGTGAACAGGCTGTCAGTCTTCTCAGTGGTGGACTCTTGTTTATGGTAATGATCCAGAAAAAAACAAACAAAAAAGTCACTAGGACGTGTCTGAAACAGTTTTATCATTCTGTTCACAGTTTTAGAGAATTGATCACATAAGCATATGAGAGTTACAACTGTATTCATTGTCAAAATAAATGTGTTAATTATTTTTTTATGTTGAAAGTGCAGCAGGGCACCCATCAACTGACGCTATAAATGACACTTCTCTCTTTTAGTGGCAACAGTAGCTGCTGTAGAATGACGGATAGACCCCACACTGAGAATGACACTGTCTTTACCCCCTCCATGCATGCTTTTATGCACATACCTTGAGAGAAACACATTCTCAGTCGCCGACATATGGCTACTCAGACACATGATTACACACACACACACACACACACACACACACACACACACAAACACAAGAATAAATCATTCTTGAGGATCCTAGCATAGATATAGCATGCATTTTGAAAGCATGAGAGGTTTATTACTTTTTTTTTTTGTCAATAGTAGTCTTTTTTTTTTTTTTTGCTTTCCATCCTCTTAAACACCTCTTTCATGCATCCACGTTGCTCCATCATAATCTCTCACCGTCTCTCTCGTCTTGCTTGGTCTTGGAGCGTCTTTTTTGTATTTTCACTCAGGTGATTGGTTTTCATCTGCCACGGTGCACGTCAAAAGCCCTAGATCACTTACAAGCACACATTTAGAGACACAGCAGGAGATTTCACACCCGTGTTCACAATAACAAGGCTCTAAAGTCTAGAAGTTGACTTGCTTTTCCTGAGAAATGTTCAGAAATCCCATTAAATTCAAACTGCATGACCATGTAAATTCAAATAAACTGTAAGTATTTTTGAAGATTTGAAGTGCTGTTCTTTTCCCACTTGTGGAATTTGACTTTTTTTTTTTTTCAATTATTGCTGTGTGGTGACCATTCACAGTTTGTATGTAGAGAGAAGGTCTCAGTGGAGTTGGTTCTTTAGAAGTCAAAGGATAGCAAGTCATTGCTTTTGACAATCAAGTGTAGATACTTGAAATAAACTTTAAATGGCAGAGTTTATTTACTACAAGGAAAGGAAATCCTTTGCTAATTTGTCTGGGAATGTTTTTGATTTTTATGGCAAGTTTAGCTTAGACCTTATTAATTGCAGTAGGAAATTGAATAAGTGAAGGGCACTTCAGATTGTGTGTTTTCACAACACTTTTCTCTCAAGCTCCTGAAACCAGTTTCTGTAATTGGCCATAATGTTTTTTGATTTTGCATGTTTGCTACAGCTTGTTATATAGAGATGCTGTGTATTTTTAGAGAGAGAGATTACTTTACAGTATATGCTTTAGATGTAGTTGTCAAAGAATTTTTGAGCAAACTTGACAAACTCTATTTTCATCAGATGTAAGAACTCCCCCTTGTGGTTAGGGCAAAAAACACAATTCTAAGCAGAGCTTGACAAATTGGATATAGGCTACTGTCACACTAGCATATCACAGGTGATTATACTGATGTCAGAGTTTAATAATGTTGGGCTGTATGTGCTTGACATTATTAGTTCAAATGAGGTCAAAATCAGTCTTAAATAACATCCATATTGGTGGTGTTAACATAATATAGCATGAATTGCCATTACATTAATTCTAAATTTCTCCCTCTCTCTTCTGTTTTTTTCTTTGTTTCCTTTGTCCTCTAGACACCCAGACCTCTAAACATCATAAAGCAGAACAACGGTGAACAAATTATCCGACGCCGAACCCGAAAACGCCTCAACCCTGATTCGCTGTCGTCTGAAAACCCAGCTCCCAAGCAGCAACGAATCACCAGCGAAGAGCGCATGAACGGGGAGGAGTCAGACAGAAGTTGTGCATCAATCAAAAACCAGCAGCCTTCCCCTCGCTCACGCTCACCCCGGTCCACACAAGCCTTCTTAGCCAATCAAACGTTGGAGATCCACAGACGCATGCCTCCTCTTCTTCTGCCTTCACATGCCCCCTCCTCACTGGTAGTTGAGGGCAATGGGGGCATCGCTGAGGGAGGCATAGCGTCAAAATTAGAGGGAGTAAAAGGAGGAGGGGGATCAGAAAGAGGCAGCCCAATTGAAAAATACATGCGACCATCCAAACCGTCTAGTTATTCACCTCCCGGTTCACCCATTGAAAAGTATCAGTATCCCCTTTTCTCCTTACCCCTTCCTTTAACCCTCTCACCAGATTTGACCCCTGAGTCGGATTGGCTCAGGTTCTGGACCAAGTATAAGATGGCTGCTACCTCTGGGGTTCCCAGTGGCATCAGTAATCTCAGCAGCCCTGGTAGCCTTGGAAACAACGCTCATTATCTTGGTGCAATGGTGACTCCAGTACAGCATCATCAGCAAAGCTACACGGTGCCTTACTGCGCCTCTCCCTACTCTCCTCTTCCACCTCCTCCAGCTCCTCCTCACTATCCTCCTCCTCCTCTTCATCCTCCAACCTCCTCCTCATCATCATTAGAAAATGATGCTCCTTTAGATCTTGCAATAAGACAAAGAGATACAAGTGCTTCAAACACGCACATGTCAACGAATGGTGCAGAAAGGAGAAGGCAAGAGTCGCCTCTAGCAGAGAGGTTGAGAGAGAACTGGAAGGGAGAGAAAGAGGAGGAGGAGAGGACAGATGAAGGAGGGAACCAGAAGGAGGAAACAGGAAAGGAAGAAAAGGATAATTTGACAAAAAGTGTTCCGTCGAATCGCGCAATGGTGGAAGTGGCCACACAGGATGACCTGACCAATCGTTGCATCCACTGTGGGATCTACTTCCTCGACGAGGTCATGTATGCCCTGCACATGAGTTGCCACGGCGACCAGGGACCATACCAATGCAGTTTTTGCCTCCACGTGTGTGTGGATCGATATGACTTCACCACACACATACAGAGGGGTTTACACAGGTACACAGACAAAACGTCACAGCAGAGGGGTCACACGCAAGACGGCAAAATTCAAAACGCCACAGTGACGCCAGAGCGCGAGTGTCAAAATATGACGCCAGAGGAAAAAGACGAGGGTCACCATAATGAGATCGCAGGTGAAAGCAATGATGTCATAGGAGCGTGTCATGACGACCAAGCGAAAGAAAGCACAGGCAATGATGCCACTGACAATGACACAGGAGATGAAAAAGAGGAAAGAGAAGAAGCTCACGACATAGCAAACCAGGAATTAGGAAGCCAGATGGTGTCAGATAGCGGTGACGACATCACAAAAACCACAGGGGATACAACCGTTGCTGAGTCTAAAAAGTTAGATGAGAACATGGAGAGTAATTAATCAGATGCCTTTGACTCACACAAACCTTAAAGAATGCATTTTATTGGATAAATAAGCTGTAAGCCTCCACGTTCCTGGAGGCTAGCTCATGTCAGAATGGGCCTATCCTGGGCACTAAATGGAACACATCCTTATGCTGGAAGCACTCGGCTGTCAAATGGTCAAAAATCATTGTAGGATCCCGCTGGACTACTGCAGGGACAGTTTGGAGAAATAGCCTGAATCCTGCGTTGAGTGACGGTCACTTGACAGCTCTGTGGCAAGTATTCAACAACGGAGTCCGGGCATGCAGTTGAAATCACCTTTAATAAACAGCCACTTCACATGCTTTCCAAACAAGAGGATTGGAAGCTAGACTGAGAGTTGGACTGGTCTCATTTAAGTTGAGTTTGAGGAGCTCAGCACTTGCACAGCCGCCATACAGCAGAGCAAAAAAAAAAAAAAAAAAGAAAAGAAAAATGCTAGAAGCAAAACACTTTAACTGAACTGAACTGAACTGAGCTGATCTGTTATGCACCGTGCTAAAACTGAACTCCGAGCTGGTTCAAACTAGTCTGATGAGTCACTCAGACCTGTTTTTATCTTGGTACAACCAGATCTGATCTGGTGAGATCTAGAGCATGTTTTTGACTGTTTTCTGCTGTGTAAATGGATCCAAAACCAAAACTTATTTTGGCTGGTTGAAACTAGTCACATTGAAACCAGTATTTTCTGGGTTGCGGTTCAGCTGGTGTTACCCTGGTACAAAAGGATCAGTCGGTTTCTCTCACTCGTGCCCTGTTTCTGAAACTGACTGTGTTCTTGGATCAATGCAAAATCGCCACCGCTGCAGAAGTGGCCCAAAATGGGAGACTGGTTTGGTTGGGATGTGATCATGACTTTTTGAACTGCTTAAAACCAGTTTTAACTGGTAAAACCGGTGTAATTCCGGACCGAAGTGTTCTCTTTATCCATTTGGATCGAACCAAGTGACATTATTTTCTACCTTCCTCCGTGCCATGATACTAGCTACGTGCCTGGCTGCCTGCCTAATAGAACAACCATCTATTAACCTGCTTAACATTTATATTAATAATAATAATAACGATGATGATGTTATAGTACAAAACATGCAATTTGCTACACTTTCCTATATAATATGTTATTTTGTAAAGGCAAATAATGCTTTTTTTTTGCAGGAAATGGTACTATAAAAATTAGTCTATTTGAGTTTTTTTTCTTTCTTTTTTTTTGTTTTTGAGCTATTTGTTGTTTGTGTTCTTATGGAGACTTGTTACATTGGTCTAACAGAAATGGTACAGCAAAAGAGGGGGGTTGTGTGTATGTGTGGATTTGTGTAATTGCGTTTATGTGTGTAAGGATCAAAGGATGTGTCCGTCCCCTAACAATGATGTAAACATAATGAAGGCTTGCGCTCGGTTTTTCAGTCCTCAGGGGTCACACGTGTTGCACACCAACCCACCTGTTTCATAGCATGTGACACATCATTTTTACATGTCAAATGGTCTCATGGTTTTAGCATGTTGCATAATGTTCTTGTACGTTCTCTTATATATGTTTTTATCATGTTCTTTATGTGTTAATAGGTCAACATGGTCTTAGTAAGTAACATTTTTATTTCTGTATGTCTTTTACATGTTGTTAGGTTACATGGTTTTATAGAGAGACTTAGGAATTTAGGGAGATAAATCCTGATTTTATTAAAAAGGATCAATTATTTGGATTAACTGTATAAACATTTGCTCTGTATTGAGTCTGCAGAGCTTCTTGCCTACAGTGTTTTATTCAGCCTATCTCATGTTGCAGAGAGTTTGGTAGGTTACCTCTACAGTATGTAGCATATTAGCAAATCAGCAAAATAAGTTGCCTTTTTCTAGTGATGGGAACTCTTACATGTTAGGACTAAATCATACTGAAAATGAGCATAAGGTGCCATCGTAATGTGTGTTTTATAATAATTCACTTAGTTAAAATGATCATGTTGCTTTTAACTCCAAATAGCCCGTCCCACTTTTCTGCCATTCATTACCCACTTTTTTTTGTTCTAAATCAGTCTTTTTAATATACTTAAGGAAAATCCCGTACCGTAACTGAGTCTCTCTTTAAACCAAATTTCACACTTCTTATTGTTTACTTTCATCATTGAGAGAGTCGTGACGTAGTCAGGTCCTTGAAAGACCCCTATTCTTTAAAATGGAGCAACACGGAGGCCTTTTTGTTTATTTTTATAAAGAGAGAATCACTTCTCCAGCCTTGCTGCCTTAGTTGCTAGAAAACAAAAAAAAAAACTCACCAAGGGACTTTGAAGGAAGTAATAATAGGCTGAAAAGAAAATGAAATACAGGAAGGAACAAGCTAAAGAATGAGAAAAAAGATATTTTTCTATGCTTATCCAAAATACATGAATGAAAAATATTCCTAGTGCCTGGTAACTTGTACAGTTTTTCTAATAGGTATATTTGCCTGTCTTTGTCAAAAAGTCATGCAAGTTATGAGTCATATCAGGCAGAAACAGACTGCTTTATTGATTTTAATGCATTTAGGTATCATAGTCATTGATTGTTCAAACTTTGCATTACCAGCCCATGAGAAAGACCCACTTGTGCTTTTTTAAAAGATGAAATTGTGTCAATCAATAGATCTTTCTTCTTCTTCTTTTTTTTTTTTTTTTTTGCATGTATGTACACTACTTTGTAGAAATGTTGAGACGTATGCCTCAGTAACCTTTGTCAGAAAGACAAAATACCAAGGTTTTCTCTACAGTGTATTTGGTTTATTTGGAGATGAAAACAGAATAATGAGTGCCCATATCATGGTGAAGAATACCATTCTAACGTGTTATTATTCTAGGCAGGCCTTGATTATAAATAATTTCTAATCAGTTTTTTAGAGTTTAACACAGAACAGCTCTTCTAGCAAAAGGTCAAGTTTTATTATTTTATTAAAACCACCAGAGAGAGATGAGATTTCTATCTTGCAGAAACACTTCAAGGAGTATAAAAGAAGTAAAATTCCTTACTTGTTCAAAATTCGACAAAATGAAATAGCTGAACTTTTCACCAGAGCAGTCAGTGTGTGTTGGAGTGCTTGTTGTGGGTTAATACCTCTAGTATTTACTTAAACCTTGAAACAGTCTTTTGCGTAGAAAGACCTACATTGAGGTGGCATAGATTTTCCAAACTTTTAAATAATTGATAGTGATGTATTTAAGCAATGTGAATGCTTTTTCAGTTTCTGTTAAAAATGCTCGATGTATGTAGTTTTTCCTAATGCTTCAGAGACTGTCTTGCTTGGATGCCTTTCAATCACACAGTCAAGAAACCTGTCAAACTATTGCTGCAACATATTTATATTTAAGTTGGAAATGCACAGAAACCGGCCTAACTCTGTGGCACAAGAGTCACCAGTCAAATGAAGACTTGTTAAAGTGACGTGGTTTATAAATACGTGTATTCCAAAGGTTCCTCTTTATTTGCTGAAAATGGTCTATCACATAAGTACTGATGAAGCCCATTCAAAAATCACGTTTACAAATTTTATTCAATTCGTTGTCGAGCTGGTTTGAACTGTCTTTATTCTAGGACATCTTTATGCTAATGTGTAGTAAAATTAGATTTTTTTTTCTAGTTATGGGCATCTCTTAAGGGACTGCTAATATAATGAAAAACTGTTTACATTTGTAAATGTAGCAAAAATAGCAGAGAAATGAAGAAATTCTCTCTTGAAAGACAGAACAAAGGAAAAGATGGAGGGATACCTGCAGATATGAATGGATGGATGGCTGCTTTTGAATAATATATGGAGCAGGTGGATGGAGGTTGGAAGGGATCAAATAGTGGCAGATAAAAGTTCAGTTGATGTATCTGTTCATCCCTTTCTCTTCATTCTTTCTCTTTCCATCAGCTACTACTATCCTCTTCAACTCATTTCTCTTTCTGTCTCCTTTCTGTTGATAAAATTTTGAAGTTAGTCTCAGTTGGTTTTGCACATAAAAACTAAGCTTCATTTGGATTCAGTTCAACTACTTGAATGGGCCTTGGGATGGTTGAAACAAGTTACCAGCAGTAAAATTTCAAATACTTTTAGCAATGTTGGGATTTTCTGATATTTGGGTTCATTCATTTGCCAACAGGACTCACATTTGATAAGAATTCAACATCTTTTTTTTTATAGATTTAAAGCCCTTTGTTAAAGATTTTCATCTTTTCTAGGAAACCTTTAGAGGAAGATATGTGAAAAAGAAAAAAAGGATGAACTAGTTTTGCCTTTTTTTTTTGTTTTGTCATCTTGACGAACCACAAGGATTTCTCAGTGGGCTGGAGACAAATTCAGATGCCGGAAAGTTTCAGTAGTTTAGCTTTAGAAAGAACATCCTCTCCTTGTACTGTACGTACTGAGTTGAAAGTAAAAAGAACACAAAACTTTGCTCATGCACATTTTTCATATTGCAAGTGCTCTGTAAAACCCTTTCCTGTCCAAATATCTTCTTTTTTTTGTATTTAACAGCTTGAGTAAGTGAGGATTAATTTTAAACATAAATAGATATTAATGTTGATGTGGAAAAAAAATCCACAGTTTTTTTTTTTCTCACATCCCGTCCAAGACTCTTAAGAGAACATTTCAGTTGTCTCTTAAGGAAGAAAAAGAGGTAGTTTTATAAGAAATGAGGTTCCGCAGGTTACACTTGACATGACCTTGTTTTACTTCAATAATAAGTGTTTGTTTTAGATATGATGGCATTTCACATCAGCGTTTACATTGGGGGGCCTTAACAAGTGTTTTAATTTTTGTCTTTGTCAGAATGTGTTATAGAAAATGATGCTGTTTCTTGCACTCCATCTATTATGTTCTTATTGCCAAGGAAGGGACAACAACACACACACACACACACACACACACACACACACACACACACACACACACACACATCACACACACATACGGTGGTACAGATCGAGTGTACATTTCGGGATGTACAGTATTAACCATGGGAGACAAGGGAGCTAAAGGCCAGTTTATTATTGGTCAGACACACACGCACACACACACATCAACTACGTACATTTAATCAATATATTTTAGTAGAATTTTGTCTCTATTCAGTCGAACGGCTTTTATAGAAAATTGGGATTTTTTTTTAGGTAATTTTCTCTCTCATGTTGTATTTTATTCTGCTACCTTTCTGTACGTTATTGTTCTTAGGTTTTATTTCATGCAAAAATGATATTTCAACAACATATTTTGACAACCAAGAAAAGTTTGTTACACAGCTAAACTTGAAGAATAATGTTGATGATGATGACGATGATAATAATTAATAAAAGTAATAACAAATATACTGAAAATGGACAATGGGTGTTTTATTCATTATCATTTTTTGTGTCTTGACAAAATTGCTCTACCTTTGCTGCCCCTTCATAAACAATAGACAACAAAGCTCTGTCCTCTCTACAGTACTGTATGTAAATCCCTCATGTCATGTGATGGAAGAGTTTGAGGTCTAATCCTCAGACAAGCAGGAGACTTTTGGAGCACAACTGCACAAGAGTGGTTGAGAAGATGCAATTTTTACACTTAAGGCTTTTATACCAAATCAAGTGATTTTTTTTTCAGGAAAGATTTGCAGTAGAAAAAGGTAAAACCTCCAAACCCACCTCCTGCTGTACTATCTGAATGTTGCCTGTATTTATAATAGGATCTGTTCTGCACTGCTGGCTGCCTGCTTTTACAATTTTACTTGCTTACTTGTTCTCTTGATAAAGTGAATGTATAGGATTATTTGTCACTTAGACTTTCACGGAAGAAATCTGGCTCTGAATAAAGATGTAACACGTTGTTGGAGTGCAGCGGTTTCGAAGTGTGTGCAAGATATCACAGATATTAATTTGTTCATTTAAAAAAACAAGAATATTTTTAAAAAATGCAAGAATTTTGGAGCTGAACAAGGCTTAATCTCGGTCAATCACTCTGTTCTGTCTGTCCACTCAACCCTGGTCCAGATAGCAATGAAATTTCACAGTGCTATTTGTGGTTCCCCAAGGATGATTCCATATAATTTTGGTGACCCTTTGAGCATTCATCTAAATATCAAGTGCATAATCAACTATGTGATCACATACAGTAGACATGATTTGCAAAATACTACTATTACTATCGCTACTGCTATTTTGCAAACTGTTGATTTGCAAAATCACAGCTACATCCCCATGAACTTCACTGTACCTGACCTTTCCTTTAAGGCCATCATCAAGCCGATTCCATTTCTAAACAAGACATATCAAAATGCTGAAATTTACTGAGCATCCTCTTGAGCTGCTGCCAGGTCAAAAATGTCAATTTTGCACAAAAGGCAAGAGGAAGATTTCCATGAAAGATTTCTGAGCACATCTATGCTTTGAAACAGATGAATCCTTTTGATTTTATTGACCCCATCACCTTTCCTCCAGCGCTACCCTCAAGACAAACTTTAGATATTTAGCCTTACTGCGAGGGCTGCAATAGCAATATTAGAACAAAATTATTTGGATATTAAATGTAATATGACTTTTTTTGTTCGATTAACAACAGCTCATTCACTGAACTGCTATTTCATAAAAGACCTAAGATAGGATTGGCAGGATAATCAGAGGCTCATTTCTCACTAACACACACACCACACAGAAATAATTTGAGAGCCTATTTTAATTTTCTTACAACCCTCCTTTGGGTCAGGAACTTTGACAAACTTAATCAGTGCAGCGGCGCTATCAGTCAGAAGACAAAGGCTTCTAATCTTTGCTCTATATTATGTTTAGCATTATCAGTTTATCTTTGTGTTTATAATATGAGCATTGATTAGAGCTGATTAGTGTAACTCTGTTTTAGAGCCTCTAGTGAAATTAAGTGGCAGCGGGGCATCATTTAAATTTGTGTGTGCGTGTGTCTGTGTTGTGAGTGTACAAGTGTGTGTGATGATTGGCCACATAAAGTCAGTGTCAGACTGGAATACTAAATACCCTGGTGTCTACTGGAGAGGTCAACACACACAGACACATGCAGCTGCACATAATTATGAACCAGATCAAGGCAAAAGAGAAGAAACCATCAAATTAATTGAAAATAAAATAAATTAGAGGAATGTAAAAGCAATGTGTACATCTCCTGTTAGCATAGTCTGTATATTAAAAAGGGGCAAACACATCTGATGGCAGATATATGCCCACACACACACACACACACACACACACACACACACACACACACACACACACACACACAGAATATTTCTATTTTTCTGCGTCACGCTTGCATGTCTTCTCTGTATGCGCTGTCTGCCCCTGCCTGCCTGCCTGCCTGTCTGTCTGTCAGCCTGCCTGTCTTTCTGTTTAAACATCTCGCAAACATCATTTCTGTTTATTGTAATTCATCTTTATGTATGAGTTACCTACACCGTTGACAGAAGGTTTGACTCGGTGTCTCTATGCGTGATAGAACAACAGAGTAAGGGTGTGTGTGTGTGTGTGTGTGTTAGCGTGCAGGTGCTTACGTTTGATGTAGCATTGCTGTTGTCATGTCTTCATGAGTGTTGATTGAGATGTTACCTGTTATAGATAGATAGACAGATAGATAGACAGATAGATACTACTTTCTGTGCACTTTGAATTATGAATTTGGCTCATGTTGACAACTGCGAGGCTTGATAGTCTACAAGCGTGCACAAAGGAGAAATGAGGAAGAGAGAGAGAGAGAAACGTGGAGATAGACAATAGGATAAGGGAGAAAGAAAGAGATGAAGAGAGAGAGAGAGAGAGAGATATGATCTAGCTTCTAGGCATATTGCATATTGAATGTTTCCAACATTGACTGCTGTGGGGTCTGAGAATCTGTGAGCTGATTCCATATTCATTTTGAGATGCTGTAGAAAGGCCTCAGATAGACAGGCAGACAAATAGACAGATAGATAGATAGACAGATAGATAGATAGATAGATAGATAGATAGATACTACTTTCTGTGCACTTTGAATTGAGAAGGAGGTGAGATTCATTAAATCAATCATTTATAACAAAATGAGGTGCTGTAATATGAGCAGGATCTCTGCCTCTAACCAATCCCAGTCCCTGCTGAAAGTATAATTACAGCTCCGCATCGCCTCGGTATGTCGGCAGTGTATCATCAGGTTCACAGTGAGGTCCACTGCAGAGGGATTTGATGTGTAATCTTCTTTCCTTTTATTTCCTCTTTACGACTCTAGTTGCTATAATATCTGCACCTCCTGTCTTTCTTCTCCTCTTTTTCGATTTCCTCTATTTTAGTCCTTCCTTCAAACTCAAATATTTTTCATTGGCACGGCCAGAGAGACCCGATATTACAAAGTTATGGCGATGGGAGGGGGTTACATTCTCATACAGAGAAGTTTTAAACGGGAAATATATTATCATTATTAAAATATTACTGTAATATTGAAACACAAGGAAATACACATTACAATATACTTTAAAAAATCACTGAATAGAAATTTAAATGAGTTATTACAGTAGATAAAGGTGGCACATCATCAAAGTAGTCAATATCTTTTTAATCTGACTTTTAATTTGAGGTAATTCAACTTTGTTGAATTTTAATCTTTGCTGTTTATGTCTTTATTTGTTTATTTTCATTTGTGTTTTTGGCCTAACATTGTTTTTGAGGCACTCACTTATTATCGTTACATCTGCAGCTTCATATGTTACTTAAGTATCATTGCTGATGGGGGTTGTTGTGCTGTACACCTGCGTTGAATTACGTCATTGACTTGATTGTCATTTACATAAGTGACTTGCTGTCCTGCAGTCCTCGTGCTGAAGAAGGACTTAAACGCACCACCGGCGGTATTTTTAATCAAATATGAAGCTGCGTAGATATTGACTGCTTTGATAATGTGCCACCTCTTCTCTGCAGAACATGACATCAGTGAGGAAAAGACAGAAAGGTGTCCTCCATTTTCTTTGATATCAGACACGAGCAGAGGCTTTATCAGAACAACACACACACACACACAGATGTCAGTGCTCTCACACACACGTACGCAAATGGTAGTGCATGTATGCACACATAAAGTATGCAAATTCACAGTACTCTGCTACAAAAGTAGACTAATGGGGAAATACATATATATCTACACGCATTCAAATGCACACACATTCACCCACACGCACACTACGTCATAAAAACACAGCTTTTCCTTGCTCTGTCCTTCACATTAGGGCTCTTGAGTGCTTTAATAATAATTCCCTTAATAATATCTCCTCACAATAACACTGATAATGGTATGTGCCTGTGTGTGTGTGTGTGTGTGTGTGTGTGTGTGTGTGTGTGTGTGTATGTGTCCTCCAAAGACTATTTCTATTTCTGTAGAAAACTCTGATAAGCTTTTGTTCAGTTTCCTCACCTGCAACCCCACCACTCCTCCATTGTAACCCCAAACAAAAATGCATTTTAATTCTCTCCATTCTCTACATGAGAGGACATCAGGACAAGCAGCCAGAACAACTAGCAATAAAAAACCTTTTCTGTTCTATAACTGGTCAGTTTTTCAGTCTGTCTTTACTGGTTGTTTAAATCCTTGTTGGACTCCTTTATCCTTTTTTAGTCTGATAATATTTTCAGACTGTACAGTTTTTACTTATGATTCTGCACTGTATATTAAACTTTAATAGGGTTCTTGATGTGCATGCGGGTGTTTATCTGTGTTATGTGTTTTGTATGAGAGAAAAGCAGAGTGCACACTGGATGTGTGTGTGCATGTGTGTGTGTGTGCGTGCATTAAACATTAATAACACTTCTTTCTCTTCAACTATCAGCAGAAACAGAATTAAGCAGGAGGGAGACTCACAACTAATCTGAGCCAAATATTTTCCAGCCCGTAAGTACACGGTAAAAACTACTTCATTTTTTATTATTTTTATTTTACGGTTATATTATTTTTTGTGTGAGTTGGGTGTTTGGGCTGTGATGAGAAAAACTATATTTTCCTCAAAGAGTTTGAAAGGAAGCACCTTGCTGTTAGTCATAGTCTGCACATTATCTGTTGTGCTCAGTGCACACATAGCTCTGATATAACACTCACACAGTGTTGGCGCTTCTGTGCCTTTGTGCTTTATTGTCTACTACAGTCTCTGTCTGTCCAATCATTGTCTGCTCATTGTGCAATGTCTCCCCGACGATTGGAATTTGATCAAATTTGGGAGAATGATGTATCGCGCCATTACATTCTGTATTCATCCTCAAAGTTGAAGTGATTGGCCAAAACAGCACAACAAACACAGATTCATAGATTCTTGAATGCACGTCTTTGGTCATACAGCATTGATCTACAAGGAAGAATCAGTTCATTTTGGGGTCTCAAAGTTGAAGAAGTCAGCATGGATGAAAGTTTTTTATTTTTATTTTAGCAAAAATAAGAAGAGAAAAAATAGGGGAAATAGGAAAAAAGTACAGCTTTATTAACATTTACATTCTAAGCTTACATACACAAAGCACCAACAAAAATGTTGTATCATCATAATTATGAGCAGCCACATTTTAACATATGCAAAGACAGCAGTTAATCGGTGCCGAGGCAGGGGTATAAGTTAAAGAAACATTAAGGTGCCTGAAAACATTTCATAATAAAAAAATGCTGCTTCATTAACATCATTAATAAAGAAAGTAGCCTAATACAACTAAAGGGCAGCATGAAATACAGAAATGAAGGACTATCCTCTGAGGCAGTTACAAATTATAGATGAAACATGAATTAGCATCTTTATATAGCTGATAGTCATTTTTATCAGTTTAATAGTAAGTTTCTTTAAGATGAAAATTTTGTGTTTATAAATGATGTCTTGGGCATTGCCTGATTTCATTTTAATAAGAAAAAGTGACACGCTGGTTAATTTAGTTTTTGGCCTCAATGAAACTTTTGACATTTAACCATGATTTGAATATTAACATTGTGGTTTTCATGGTTGGATTTATATTTAGGGCTACACATAATAATGTTTCTTGTCAATTACAACCAAAACCAAACAAGAAAATTATGACAAAAGTTTCCTCCTATTTGCGTGTCACACTGTGGCTTTAAGATAGGATAAACAAACCTTTCTTCAGAGTATGTGTTTATTCCACAGTGCTGTGAGAGCCCACAAAATGCTGTAATGACCAACTCACTGGGTGATTTAATCTTCTATTCTTGCTTATCAGACTTCTATGTAATATCCTGTTAATCATTGTTGTGTTTCCTGTTTCATTTTGTAGTACTCACATGTATTGTCGTTCCTAAGAGGCCTCCTTTACTTGCTGTCAGCCCCAGTGATGGAGACTATGAACCAATACATCAATACGTTTATCAGGGACTACAGCTCTGTGGCTGCCCCTCTACATGCCTTCACTTCCCTAAGTACCAAGTGCCTGTAAAAAAAAAAAATCGGTTCACTTCCACACTCATCCTCACCTTGCCAGACCCCAAGCTCCAGTTCATTGTCGAGGTTGATGCTTCGGATGTGGGGGTGGGGGCAGTCCTCTCTCATTACTCCCCTAAAGACAACAGAGTTCACCCATGTGCTTTCTTTTCCAGGAGGTTGTCTCTGGCTGAGAGGAACTATGACATGGTCAACCTGGAGTTGCAAGCCATTAAGCTGGTGTTGGAGGAGTGTAGGCACTGGCTGCAGGGGGCTGAGCAGCCGTTCCTAATATGGACTGATCACAAGAACCTAGAATACATCAGAACTGCCAAGAGGTTAAACTCCCAACAAGCCAGATGAGCATTGTTCTTTAACCAATTTAACTTCACCTTGTCTTATCTCCCTGGCTCTAGAAACATCGAGCTGGATGCCCTCTCTCACCAGTTTGAGCCTGACAACACCCCTGTGGCCCCCACTACCATCCTGCCTCTGACCTGTGTGATTGAGGGTGCAGGTCCGAGATGGCTGCCCTCTGAACTGCCTTTTTGTTCCGACCAATCTTGGTTTGTGGGTCCTGCATTGGGGGCACTCCACCAATCTGAGTTGTCACCTGGGAGCGCGTCAACCTATCCTGACAGCATTTTTGGTAGCCCTCTCTGGAAGGGGACACTGGGTAGTTCATCACTGCCTGTCCAGTTTGTGCTCAGATCAAGACCTCCCGTCAGCCTCCTCCCGGGGTGCTCCATCCTTTCAGCGACCGTGGTCCCACATCTCCCTTGACTTTGTCAGCGGATTGCCCCTTTCCGAGGGTAACACAGTAATTCTTACCATCAATGAACATTTTTCTAAGATGGTGCATTTTGTTCCCCTGCGTAAAGTCCCGTCTGCCACAGAGGCAGCAGAGGTTATGCTTTCTCATGTTTTTCATTTACATGGCCTACCCCAGGATGTGGTTTCCTACTGAGGCTCCCAATTTGCTTCTCATTTTTGGAAGGAGTTCTGCAGACTGATTGGCACCACAGCTAGCCTCTCTTCTGGCTTCCATCCTCAGTCAAATGGGCAAACGGAGCATTATAACCAGGAACTGGAGACAGGGTTCCATTGTCTGGTATCTCAGAACCTAACCCTCTAGAGTCGTTAATTGACTTGGATCGCGTATGCTCATAACTCCCTTCCTGTTTCAGCCACAGCTACTCCAAATGTCTGGCTGCTATAAGAGGGCAGCCAACAAGCATCACACTCCAGCTCCTCACTACCATGTGGGACAGAAGGTCTGGATGTCCACTCAGGACCTTCCCCTCCGCATGGAATCCCGCAAGCTGGCACCCAGGTTTATTGGCCCTTTTCCCATCTCCAAAGTTCTTAACCCTGTGGCGGTCCAGCTACAGCTCCCTGGGACTATGAGACTGCACCCCACCTTCCACATATCCAAGGTTTTTGGATTTCTGCCTGGATTTGCTAGTTTGATTTAGACTGATTACCTGTGTATGACTGCCTGGCTTTCCAGTAAAGATTTTTGACGGCCTATTTTTTAAATATTTCATTTATTTTCTCTGTGTTTGAGTCTCTGATCTGCCCAAAATTGTTACATTCTAACTGCTCTGACAGAAAATTTAGCTTCTTTAAAAATAACAGCCAAGGGCAATTTCACTTTTTCACTTCATGATTCACTAATTTCCTTGATGATGACTCTAATAGTGTGTATACATCTTAACTTTGCTGTAGGCTACTGACACTTGACATCAACAACTACTAATACAGCAGTGACTTTAAATATATTCAAGCTTGGTAAATGAGGAATGTGAAGCTTGGAGATACTAAGTTCCTCTAGGATACTGAGAATCTACTTATTGATAACTAAAGATTAAAGACTAAAGATTTTCATTAATATAATCCCTTCTGGGGCAACATTGTTTGGAGAAACTTACATAGGAGTGGTGCTTATTAACAATGGTGTGAAGGGGTCAGCCAGCTCTAGGCCATGCTCTAGCCCTGCACACCAGCAGTATTTTATTGAAACAAAAGCTTAACTGAAAACCTACCTGTAGAAACTTTTCTGTATCTTGTTTAAAATCCACTGGGTATCAGTTCCCTGAAAAGTAGCATCTCCTCCACTGCCGCCACCATTGCTGCAGTGATGTACTGAGAAGGACTTTAACTGAGGTATCAAAAATTACCATAGTGGTGTATCATAAAAATCTAGGTGAGGAAACAGACACAATAGACCTTTGAACTTTTGCAGGCTTTTCTGACACAGTCTCAAAAAACATATAGTAAGCTTCACTAAGGTATTATTTGATGCAGGTCAATTGGATGAAAAGATCTTATCTTAGATCAGTGTTTTTTTGCTCCTGACCTCTCAAGATGAAACTGTGTACCTGTGACACCTCCTCACAGGTTGAGTATGCCAACAGGTTGTAACCACTTCAACAAACATTTCTCACATACAATAGGAAGGCATAAATACCAAGCAGCAATTTACTCTATGACAGTCTCCAATATCATACATGGAGCTAGAAAAATAAAACACTCTGTATAGTAACAATCATAAATGTACCTCAAAAATACTTACATTAAATGGGTAGATTACTATAAAATAAATGCTTAAGGCCTTAAAGAACTGCATTCTCAAAAAGATACATTCTCAAATATTGTAAAACTTAATATGTGCAATGTTTGACTGCATTTACCTCTTGGGATCTGTAGGATCTATTTATAGGGACCTACTTACTGTAATTTAATGCATGCAGTAGTATAGAGCGGTATAGGGTAGGGGCAAATTTGATTACTGTTACTTAACATATGCATATATTGATATAGTGTTGCCCACAGAAATTTTGTGAGGCCTTGTACATCCCTCCAGGTTCACCTACAAATGTAACCTGCAATATCTGGGAATAACTGAAACAGAAAAATTAAAACTCTTGCTGCCAGGTCCTGATTTACACTATATGCTATATAGTGTACACATATGCTGCATTATGCCAATACACTATAGCCTACAGCATAAGGCCTGCACCTCTCAGCCTCTCCTCCTCCATTTTAATCTTCTTTTATGTTTATCTTCTTTCCCCATCTTTCCTCTTGACAACGTAAATGAATCCCTAGGACTGTGATAAAAAATATCATTACAATCACATAGTGAAGAATCTCTTCTAAATTAAATTTAGCAGCTTGAGCAATGGCAAAGACAAAAGTTCAAGGCAAAAATATTTACTGTATATAAAATGTATGCATTCATAAGGTGCAGATGTATCCACGCTTTGAGTCAATGTTAATGCTAAACAGAACATCTGGACATACACATTAAGCAGAAAGCGAGATGTGTGGATGCCTGATAAATCAATTGATTGATGGCACTTAAAGGCACAGAAAATTAAAAACTGCCAATTTGTATTTACAGAAGTGTTAATAGTGTTTGTGGTCTTGCCATTGAAATTATGGGAATGCCTTGGACTAACTACAGGACGTCTCATTCACTTTAAACGTACTGTAGCTCCTGGAAATGTAATCAATAGCTAACTGTTAATTGCTTGTGTTTAACTTTATCTGATTTATCTTTACTTTTATTTAGTTCTGCAGTCATACACTTGTTTGGAAACCGCTGGAAACAGTTTCCAGTTGTTTTGTCATAGATAGAAAATCTGGAATTGCTCTTCCTTGTGCGTCACGTTTGGTGCGTGATTGACAGGTCATTAATTCGCCAGGTAGCGTTGAGAGCTTGGTTGTTATCTCCGTGTGCTATTGAACATTGCAAGGACAATTAACCTACAGGAGAAACCTCTACATTTGGATGGATCTTTTACCCCAAACCTTCCAAGGACTTTTTTCAAGTGAGGAGGAAAACTGATATTTTCGCAGCGAAAAGTTTTAGCCGGAAATGGATACAAAATCAAACTGACGCGTTCAACCAGATTTAAACGAGCTAGAACCGGACGTGGTGGCTTAATTGAAGGCAGCAACAGGTGAGTTTTTATTAAATTATTGATATATTGACTGTAATACTGTTGCTTATACGGGGCTCATACGTGTAACTTTAGCTAAACAGCTTGGCATTAATGGGAGGATTTGTGCTGAACGGATTTGGAAAGGTGTTGCATTTCTCAGGTGTAATTGACACGCCATTAGCTAGCAGCCCAAACTTAATTAGTCTGTAAGTCTCTTGTTGGGTTGAACAATATGAGGCTGCTCTGTGGCGTTTTAGGTTCAAGTTGTTAAAAGTCAACTTGCTCAGTGTTGCAGTTTGTGGCTGTTGGATTCCTCTGTTACCTTTACATCGTATTGCCAATTGGATTTTGCGTTTCTTGACTTAGTTTCTATTATTTATGCGGTCTAACTGATTTAATTTGCATCAAACAGAGACACCTCGGATGTCCTTGGATCTGGACATCCCTGAGAAAAGTCAGACTAAATTGTGAAATGTATTATTCTATGTTTTGTGTATCTTATACAGTATTAATGTGTTTTTATCTCATGCACCTTTGTGGTTAGGATGTCCAGACTGTTGGGCTTTCAGGATGCCACATGAGCTATTGTGACGTTTTACAAACAATATTTATATAATCATTTCCTTTTTAGAAGGGTAAACACCTGACCTTCATGTAATATGTTCAAACAAGGCAGATTCAGTTAAATTTAATCTGTAATCTGTGTATAAAAAAACAAAGCAAATGCTAGTACAGAATTAACACTTAAACTCTATATTAGGTGTAATTCTCTTGTTTCTGTGGTGTCATGTCAAGAGGCCTCTGTGCACATTACTCATGTGTCTGACTTTAAATGCAACTATATCAAAAAGCACAGGAGACTGCAGGATCACATGGAAAAGGAACAAAAGTTGAGGGTCATTCAGTAATGACATGAGGGCACAAACAATATTTAAAAAGGCCTGAGAGTAGTAGTCGAGAGTACCTAAGAGGTAGAGAAAAGAGTAGAGGATTTTTATAGACCTGACTGAAAGAAGCTTGAGTAATTAGACATGATTGAGAGAATAGACACTGTGTGATAAAACAGTCTTGTTATTTAAGTTAATGAAATAGCCCAGGTGGACAAAGCTTTTTGGAGAAGGAATATGTGAGGTGAGGTAAAATTGGGGAGACAGGAATTGTAAAGTGAATGATTAAAGTGAGCAAAAAAAAAAAAAAAAAAAAAAAGGAGAGAAGAAAAGACAATTCAACATCAAAAACTGAAAAGCAGAGTAAGTCCCAAAATGAAGAGGTGAGATGAGAGAGACAAAGAAAGACAGAGGGAACATAAATTATGCAGTGAATGGAATAGCTTGCATGACAGAGAGGGAGAGACATGAATTGTAAAGAAAATGAAAGCCCACCCCAAGTGATATGAATTGACCACAGAATCTCTCCAGTACTAAAGGCATTTTTAACAAGTAAGGAAGATATGGCAGAGAGAGCTGACTGAAGCTAGGGGAGGTGGGGGGGTGGGGGTTGGTGGTACTGAGACAGTGAAAGGTGGTGAATGAGGGAGGGGGAAGGAGAAGGCCGGGTAGAGAGAAAAATGGGGAACAAAAGCATCTGGGGGAGTTAAAGAGTGAATAAATGAAGCAGCAAGAGAAAGCAGGGAATGATAATGATCCTTGAGGAGTTAAGGCGGAGAGCATTAGGAAGGAGCAAGGTGGAGATAGGGAGAGTGACGGATGAGGGGCGAGCCGGAGAAAAAGGAAACGGAGGAAAATGAATGGTGAGGACAAGATGACAACTGAGATAGAAAGGTGGAGGTCTTTCTCTCCTTGTCTCTCTTCTTTTCTCATTTTCTAATACTTTATCACTCACTGTCATCCTATCACTCAAGCGCTTCATTTTTCCTGCCTTATAATCTCTCTCTTTTTATCCATTCCACATATTTCTTTTTCTATCCACCGGTCTCTTTTGTTTTTAGACATTAATTTCCTGATAATTTAGCCAGTAATACATTCTGTCTCAGAAACATCATTTTCAATTTGACTACGTGGAATGAGCATGTGTAGGCAGTGAGAAATGACATAGGGAGATGGGATAGAAAGAGAAAAGGACTACAGGACTGTATCAGTTGCACTTCCAACCTTAATGGCCACATGTAATGACAAACTGTTAATATACCATAATGTCGTCATAAATTTTCACCCTTACATTTTCTGGTAGAATATTTTAGTTTTTTTTTTCTATGATAAATAAGGACACAAAGCAGAAAAACCACAAACACATACTACACATGACACATGCTTGCCAGTTTATTAGGTACAACATAATAAAATGAATGCAGCAACAGCCCTGCAATAAATTCTACCTTCATTAAGGTTCTAATGTTCAGCGTTTATTCAGTCTGTTTTAGAGAGATGTTGATTTATTTGGACACATTGTGATGCTGTTGAACTATATTGGGTTATACTGAGAGCTGTATTGTAGACTGTAGTATTAGAAGGATTGAGGCTGAAGACAATGCAAAGTACCTTAAAGTGCACCGACGGCCACTAGATGTTGCACCAATTGTCTCCCATTCAAAAAGCGTCAACTACTTCCTAGAAATACTAAATCAATAATTTGTTTTAATGAATCATTATGGTCTCAATTCAGACACTCTAATAAGTAAGTTGTATTATTGTCACAATATTTCAGTGAGCTTGTTACTTGATTATAATACCTACCCTGTTAGCTCAGTTTAGCTAAAGTAGCCAACGTTAGCCCAGGTGTGCACAGCTCGGTGTTCCCAGTAAGCGCTTGCTTTGGTCCGACGTAGCGGGCGCGTTTCCAGTGTATGAAAGGCAACACCCTGCACTCCTTATTTAGAAGTTCCTGACTCCAAACGGAAAAGATGATGCTGCTGCATAAGCAGCAACTCTGGGCTTCAATCTGGCTCCAAGGCAAACCAATGGGTGACATCACACCTCGCTGCATCCATCTTTATATACAGTTTTTCGTTAGGAATTCACCACAGCCATAATGTTTTCCGATAAAACGAATTTCTTGGGGCGATTCCATCTGTGGAAGTGGCATGGTGGTGGGGGGGGGGGGGGGGGTACTGGAACCTCTGATAGAGCCTAAAGGTTGGAAATCACTGATATAGATAGTTGGGTTTGTTTTGTTGTTGTTTTTGTTGGGTTTATAAAAACCTTTAGAACTCACTGGATAAACTTAAAATAGCATTAGTTTTCTTACAAGATACAAGGTTTTTATCAGACAAGAAAATTACATAATAATAATAATAATAATGAACTATAAGTGATGCCACATCAACGAACCACATCATATCAGAAATTAGAAGTAAAGAGGTCAAAAGGTTTTGATTTATTATTAAAAACCTATTTAAAAATGTCACCTTGCTGTCTAAAACTCCTCAGCAGTGTGACCCACAGTCACCTACTCACAAAATTATGAATAAGTTTACCTCATATCGCATTTCTGTTTCCCTGGATTTTTCTAATGTGTGTCATGTTTCATTTCCTCTCTTTCCTCCAAAAACGGAACAGCAGACATCTACACCATCCATCACTGTACGAGCCCACGACACAATCAGCTTCTGCTGTGATTTTCAAACAGAGGCAGGTGGGGAGGCTTTCCACCAGTGAGAGGTTACTGAATAAGCAGAGTCGGACCGTAGCAATTATCTCATTCATAACTTGCCAAACAAAAACAACATCTTTCATCTACATAGTTTAATTAATCAAAAGTACTAACATGAAATAAATATGAAAATGTCTACTCAGATTTGTAGCACTCTTCCAGTGCTGTACAATGAAGCAGATGGCAATTTTTAAGTGTTTGCTCACAGGCTGCAAATCAATAGAAGCTGTTATAAACAGATATCTGTTATGTTATGATTCTCTGCCTGCTGTACGATATGCAGGTGTACAAGGAAGTCATCCTGACTGGCCTGCAGTCTTTTCTTTTTACCAAGTAAAATATTTTAGGAGAATTGGCCTTAAACATGACATCACCTCCAACTAAACAATGCCAGTCCACTTTAACCACTGGAGGGCAAGTTGAACGAAATGTAGGGAGATAAAAACACTACACTGTAAAATGTAACTTATTGTTTCAACTTAAAAATATGAGTAAAAGCCCTGCCTTAAAATTTGAAGTCAAGTCAAAAAATACAAATAATTGGTTGTCTTTGCTTGGTGGATTTAGATCTGTTAATTAGCTGTTGGAAGTTTGAAATTGTCAATCTAATTCCGATTAAATTTGGTTTTCCATCATATTTTATAGATTTGAAGAGTCAGTGAACTTACAGCCAGTCAGTACAAAGATAATATATACAACACTGATCTCAGCACCAAAGTGAAGGGGGGTAGGAACAGAATTCAGTACCAACCTTCATCATGGTTTGCATTATTCTTATTATTATGAAAAGAAGCAACCTGTGTCAAAAAAGATTTTTGTGGAGCTGTATGTGTTGTATTTTTTGTATAACCAGCATTTCACCTGATGTTTGTTTGCTACAGAAAACCTACAATTCAGAAAAGTGAGCCCTTTCCTTCTAACATTAACATAAAGTGTTATTCAGAACCGACTGTCTCTAAAATAATTACGCGTCCTGCTGTATGTCGATTATAGTACCATCTCTGTTGGGGTTGCTGCATCAGTCAGCTGATCAATACTCACTGCTGTTGCCGCTGTGCGAGATGTCAAAGGGGTGTGAGAGGTCTTTAATCACAACAGTGACCATATCACAGTGGAGATGATTATTTTGTTGTCTGCTGAGGCTCCGCTGCCTTCCACTCCACCAGCATACTCTCTCAGTTTGAGAGGGTCACCGTGGATACCGTACCTTTTGGACAAATAAACCAAATTAAATGAACCGAACCTTGCTTCAATCCTCTCCCTGCCAAACTCATCATGGAACTGCCTCCGATATTAGGACCCCCTCTGCTCACTCTATTAATACCCCCTCCTCTTTCATCGCGCTCTCCACCTTCAAAGGAGCCATGATTAAACATCTGCTTAAAAAACTTGAACCTTGATCCTGATGTCCTCAATAATCACAAGCAAATTTCAAATCATCTTTCCCTCTCTGAAGTCCAGGGGAGAAACCCGGCGAGCCCAGCGGCTGATTTTCTGCAGCATTAGTCTGTTTGAAAAATTTCAGTGTGTCATAATGGCTGTTGATAGTACTGAGCCCACACTCAAAAAGATGGTGAACAACCAACTTTCTGCTTTAATACCCTGTTCCCCCTCACATTTAACCTAACTTGACCTGAGCACAGCATTCATTTTTCATTAAGAAATTATTTGGAAATTTTTATTTTGTTTTAGCACGCTATACATACAAACATTCACAAAAAATGATTAAAGTATCCATATTTTTACTTTGCGTTTTAACTGACTTATAGTGAGATTGGTCTTTCACAAGTGGCTGTCCTTAAATTTGACCTTGATGTTTGTATTTAAAAGCATTAAAATGAAACTGCTACACAAATTAGGTTTATCATAAAATAAGTTATTGAATATGTAAAATGAGAACGTGGCAATTTTAAAATGTTCAGACTAAGTTTGCTTTATAGGACATTTTTGACATATTTGTATGAAGCTTAAGTCACACCTTGTGGCATTTAGGAGCTAGTATCAGGAGGAGGAACATAGAGATTATGCAGTCAGTTCTTTTGTTGGTTATAATTGTGGGAGCTGATGATTTGCAATATGAGTATTAGATAAACCAGAGAAAAGTACACTGACCATCCAATCCACCAAATGTGCTTTAAAAGTTTCCAAAACTAAATAAAGACTTTCTCACCTTCTGTTACTGTTAACATCCGGTTTGACAATCTGTTGTACAGAATGGTTCAAAGTTAAAACCAACTACTATATCAGTTCCTGCTGCTTTGCAGTCAGCCTCAGCAGTGTCCGCTTTAACTGTCCACCATATGTACCATTCTGGACTGAGTTTTGCATGCATGCTTTTAAAATGTATTCAACCAGGCCAGAGTAGGTTGTAGATGGGCTGACAGACTGGATGAAAAGAACAGAGAGAAGAAGAAGTAAGGATAGAAAGCCAGGGGCCGTATTCATGAATCTTCTTAGTACAAAGAGTTGCTCTTACTGACAAAATTCTAAGAAAATTCTGAGAAATATGACATTTTCTAAGAATTTCCCCTTAAGACCCAAACGCACTAAAAGCAATAATTGACGTGCCTCATTTGACATGCGTCAATTGATGCTCCTATGGTGCACTGCAGGCATCAGATTTTAAATGCCAACACCACAGAACCAACCACTGCATCCAACTGCTGCATTAGTTGGATGCAATGAATGAATGAAAAGGAGAAATGCAGAGGAGGAAAATGAAATTAAGAGCGTCTGTTTCCACTGTAAATCATCTGTTGAGTGTTTGATGGTTATTTATTTATGCTGTAGAATGTAACCGCCGTGAAATAATCAGAATATAACGTTTTATTTCTCTCATTCACCGCTTTGCTCTACAGCTTGATCTCCTTGCTCGACCACCGCTGCACCGTCTCTCTCGCTCTCTCGCTGGCTGGTGTTCAGCTGGCTCGTTCTCTCTCTCTCTCTCTCTTTTTCAGTCGCAGAAAAACTCATTTGACACTCCAAAATCGAAACAAGATCGGAGTAGGGGCGTGAAGGCGGTTTGACGCGCCTCATAACACCTCTGGTATGTGTTTGAAACAATAGGTGTACTTCAAAACACTCACGTCAGACACTTTCAGTGCGTTTGGGCTTTTACAGTTAAAACTAATCATAATAAAGATAAAAGTTATTCTCAAAGCATCTTAGCCCTTAAGAGAGCTCCTGAGGTGAAAAACTGTTAAGTGCAGGGAGGATTTTTAAGAGGCTTAAGAGTTTCTTCAGCAGAGGAGAAAATGGCAGAAAGACAAAGAGGCAGGCGAAATATTCTCTAAACGCTGAATGACAGTGAGTTAATGAAACGCTACAGATTAGATTGTGCAGGGATAATGTTTGTGGTCGATCTCATTAGAAATGCACTCACATCTCCCACCAAACACAATAATGCTATAACGCCAGAAATGAAAGTGATCACAACACTAAGATATTTGGCAACTGGAGAAATTTGGGATTTGTTGGCAGCTGGATATACAAGCTAACCAACAATTCTACTTATAGACTGGCCAGCAATCACAGAAATTGATGAAAGCTGAGCCATTTTTCTTTTCTTTTTTTTGATCAACCGATCACACCGTTTAAAAGAATGAGTCATTCCTAGCAATGGGGTCACCCTCACCTCCTCACTAAGGTAAAAGTTTCTGTCCCTTCCTTGCTCAGAGTTGCTCTGAGAATTTTTCTAAATCACTCCTAAGCTAGGACTCCTTGCTAGAAATTTTTCGGCTAAGTTAGGAGCTCCCTGAGAGTATTCTCAGAATGTTTGTGAATATCGTCCCAGAAGTAGAGATGAGAGGTAGGAGAGGAGAGAAAAAAGACAGAACAGGAGGAGAGGAGAGTACAGGGAAGTCGAAGCGTGAAGAGTAGGAGAGGAAAGGACAGGAGCTGAGGAGAGGGGGAAAAACGAGCATGAACAAGAGGAGAAGTGTACCCACACTGAGACAATTAGTCCCACCTGCAGCTAACTCAAACTGTGAATACCTGTGTGTGTGTGTGTGTGTGTGTGTGTGTGTGTGTGGCTTGCTAGTGAGTTAGTGAGTAAGTGCGGCAGTGTATCATGTACTGTGTGTGTCGAAGCATCTTTCAGGCTATGAGAATGTGCTTTCTAGATGTTTCAGTAACTTGTGTCTAAATATGGGTGTGTGTCTTTCATATGGTAGCTTTAAGCGGCGCACAATTATGAGCGCCGCGGCTAAAATTTCAGACGATCATTAATGATTTTCTCTCGCACACTGTGCAACACCCTACGTTATTGTGGATTTTTTAGTCATCCTCACTCTCTTTGTTCTTCAAAGGACATCTACGTGTTTTTGCAAGAGTAGCGTTGCGCCGTTAAGGAATAAGGCAGTGCGTGTGTGTGTGTATGTGTGTGTAAATGTGCGTGTGTAGTTGTGCGAGCGCAGAGGGCGAGCGGCAGAAACGTGACGTGAACGCGAGTGGAGCAGAGGAAAAGTTTAGCAGTAAATTGTCAATATGGCAGTAAATGTACAGTACAGGCTGCGTGTCAGTTAATAAATGCTGCAGCTCCTCAAGAAAATACTCATCTATCGAAGGGGGTTAGCCCCGAAGTTAGCAACAACACGTTAGCTTAACTTGACCAGGCTCACTTAAGGTGGACCAGCAATTCTCATTTTAGTGTCGATCTCAGCCGCTCTTTAACAGAGAACAGAGAAGTGTGTGGCTGATGAGTCTGTCATATGCCCCCCACATATGACAACAACCCCCCCTCCGCCACCGCCGCCGCTCTAAAGCAGTCAACCTAGGGGAAACACTGGCAGTTCATATTTGAATACCAGTCAAGCAATTCCAGAGAGATAAATAAAGAGACAACCAGTGAGAGGGTTAGAGGAAAAAGATCGAAAGAGAGATGGACTCAACAGTGTAGAAAAAAAGACAGCAGACAAATAGAGGGATAGGTAGACAGGTGGGTAGGTCACTTTCTTCCCAGCTTGGCTCTATAGTTAACCGTCCACCTCTGTATTGCTTCACCCTTCCTTTCTTCTCAACGGTGTTCTTTGCTGCTGGCATGGTGCTCATTTCCTGCCTCATCTCGACACGCCAAGTCAGTCCCTGCTGGTCTGTTCCACTAAATAACTTTCATCGTCATTATTATTTGCAGAACGCTCTGCAATTTTCTCCCTTTAACCACAAAACAACACAAATAGCCCAGGATGCTGTATGAGGCTCTTATGCTTTCTTTCCCACAACACTATGCTTATCATACCCAGTCTCTCTCTCTCACACACACACACACACATACAGTACACTTGCTTTTCTGTTGTTTGTGATGTCCTTATGTCATGTTGTTGCTTGTTGTATCACCTGTCTGCACTGTGGTTGTATCAGTCTGTGTTTACAATTGCTTAATGACTGCAAGCCCTCACAAATCCTCACTGCTTGTCTTCTTTCTTTGTCCTCAGTGTGTAAAGTGGATTGTGACACTTCTTAGCCAAATGGCCTTTAAATAAATATAATTACTGAATATATCACCGTGTGTATGTGCGTGCGTGTACGTGTGCGCGCACACATTTGAGAGTTTGTCTCAATGGGACAATTTAGCCTGACCATAAAATCTAGCCGTTTTAAATTATTGCTCACACAGCAGCATGGTGCTGCGAAATACAAGCATACACACACACTGGATACACAACAGTGACACCCATGTTTCTTTGACATATACTGCAGCAATGAATCTTTAATGGGTTGACTTCATGTTGAGTCATAAAACAACAAAACTTGAGAAGGAGGAATTTCCCCTCTCACAGCGTCGGGGGTCCCTGAGGTCCTCAAACTGAACGGCTTTATGAGCGAATGACTTAGTACTGCATGTGTTAAAAAGTTTGTTTTGGTGTCATGAAGCTGTGACAAGTAACAAAAGTGATATAGCACTTACTGAAACACACCGTAAAAGAAGTCACAATACTTTTGAAGAAAATGAGTTGGCTGTAGTCTCAGAGTGATTCGAATGATATTTCAAATTATGACGACTCCACAACCAAAGCATAAATGTATTTGCACTTTTGGGCTTCAGTTCTGTAAAGGAGACCTCAGTATCAGAGTTTATGGATTTGAAGTGGTGGAAAGAGTACTCAAATACTTAACTAATACGTTTTTTAAAGTAAAAGTACAGCGGTATTAGCACAAAAATGTATTTGAGTACCAAAAGTAAAAGTACTCATTATGCAGGGTGCCCCCCCCCTCACTGTATTAAATACTGTATAATATTATTGGATTATATTACTGATTAAGCACTATTTCATTGTCATGTTTTATAACCAGATCATAATTTCTTTTATGTGTGATGTCCATTTCAGGGCGCCCGTTTCACCAAATTTGAGATCATATTGTAGCTTCATATAGAAATTAGCACTTCAAGTACCTCAAAATTGTGCAGTGCATTTCTCAGTAACATCTTACAATAATGAGATTTGGTAACGAGTAGAGTAAAGGATTATAATTTGAAGAGGTAAGTTTGCTTGTTTTGAGGGTCAGCTTGTTTGCTGTCTTACCGGGAGATTGATGGACAGATTAATATCAATACAAATATTGACAATAACATGCGACCTTGTGAAGTGTCATTGACTGATAGAGCCAGCCAGCATGTCTGGGCAAGCAGCGCTCATGTCCATGTGACTGAGTAGCAGGCAGGAAAGAGTCCAGTCTGTTAGCGCCGTACAACAGCTTTGCTCCTTGAACCCAAACTCCTCAGATGTACCACCTAAAACAAATGTCTTTGCTCCCAGAACAGATTAAAATGATCTGTGTTGTGTGGACACTGCAGACAGAGAATCAATAATCAGTGAAGCGAGCCATGCCATGATTTACAGTGGGAATTGCACTAGAAACGAAGACTCAGACATCCCAGAAATGGTAGAAATAATGCCTTAACGTGCTGCCAACGAGAAAATGAGCAAATAGTATCTTGACTGTGAAAAAGGAACCTGCTTAGCAAATACAATTGTCATTATCACACAGATTGACTGAATCAGCCAATGGAGTGATTTAAGACAGGTAGGCACATGAGGAAAAACCCGAATTAGGCCACAGCGAGGTAGTCTGCTCTTAGGGAAAAACTTTGCTCGTTGATGTGTTTAAGAAAAAGTACCCTCTCCCAAAGCATGCCGTCTCAAGCAGGTTTTTGGCTGGGTGAGAAGGGTCATGGGAATATTCGCTACACTTTTCAGACTCTTTGCAGGCCTTTGATAGAGAGAGGAAAACAGCTACTGACCCTCTCAGCAGGGCAGATGACACATGGCACATATTTCTGAGGGTTAGTTGAAGACAGGAACAAAACAAACAGGGATGGATGTGCTAATGCATGTAAAACAGATCTGCAGTCTGCAGGCGTATTAGTTATAGCACATGGTGGTGGTGTTTTTTTTTTTTTTTTTTTTTTTTTTTTTTGGTGGATGGTGGGCAGAATTTGGGAGTTTTGGAGATAATGATCTTCGCAAACTTTAACAACTCAACAATGCTCACTGCTGTTCCTATTATTTTATAATAATGTGACACTTTCTCAGCTTATGGTCCCTCTGCCCCTCACCTCACATGCGGACAAGCATGAGGCTGAAAAACAGGTCCTCCTGTGTGAACGATGTCTCTCTAATAACTGAGCCACCCTGCTGCATATAATATCCAGGAGGGGATGAGTAGGCGAGCGTCTGTGAAAGTGTGAGACCTGAATCTCTATTGTTTTCTGCACATTAAGCTCCAATTTGTTTGTCTGCACTCAATGATGACATTTAGCTGACCCATCTCGCACCGATGCCAGTGTGGTGTCATCAGCCAGTTCGAGCGCTTCGACAGAAGGGGCACTGGAGGGGCGAACATCTGTGTGAGAAGTGCAGAGGAGGGGGGAGAGTGCACATATCCCTAAGATGCACCTGGGCTCATAATCAGGACACAAACACACACACGTACACAAACATGCAATGAATTTTTTTTTCCCAGGAAGTGGTATTTCCAGAAAATGTATCATTTGAAGAGTACTTAGTTACCATGGAAATGTGCACTATAGCTCGGCCAAGGGGCTTAATGGGAAATGCAGGATCACTGAGTGCAGGTGTGTTTATTTGAAGGAGATGAGCATCACACGTGTCACATCGAGACTGCATGGTATGTATTTGAGCTCTTGTCAGATATTTCATGATAGCAACATTATTAAACAAATAATATTGCTATTATAATTAGAATAACAAAAAAGCAAGAGAAATGTAAAAAAGTGATTGAGACATTAAGAAGTGGAGAGGACAGGCAGAAATAAAGGTGATATGTGACAAGACAGGTGTCAGGTGTGATTGTCCACTTCAGACTGTAAGGTTGAGAATTGCCTCTCTCCTGTCTGTGTGTGTTTTTGTGGGTATGTACAACATACTGCTATCATTAGAGGTATCATGAGGAGGTTGTAACGGGGACATGCCTCTTGTGATTTTCTGTTATGATGTCGGATGTTTATGTTAAACGTGGTCAAAGGTGAATGAGGTCAAAACTGGAGGTGAACGTATGCAAAAATGCTCCCTGACAATAAAAAGCCCAGGCTTTTGTGTGCTCTGAATGCTCTGTTTGCAATGTTACCTCTACTTCTTTGTTGTGATGAAATCAGATTGTTTGCGCATGCCCACAAACGTCCGTCCGTTCCGTAGCATTTGTTACTAAGGTTGTTGCTGAGGTTGTTTACGTTAGCATATTTCAGATCAGATTTGTGCTTGTATGGATGTATTTGAGAAGTTGACATTTTGAGTAAAGAACAAGAAAAAGAAGTGAAATCATACTACTGTCTTTTTTTACGTAGCCCCTGAGCTGCCACAACTCAGCCGAGATGCGGCTTCTGGAATCTGGCCAATCAGACCGGAGTGGGCTCATCGTGAGGGGGACCTTAAAGAGACAGGAGCTATAAAACAACCCGTTTCAGACAGAGGCTGAACTGAGGGGCTGCATAAAGGGCCAGTATGAGTTTTTTGAACTGTGTATCATACAAAAAGATATATTAGTTGAGCCCCAGAATAAATATAAATATAGATATGAAAACGTACATAATACATCCATTTAAATATTCTGTGACTTCTTTACCAAAGAGGGAATTTAAATATTGACTGTTATAACTTCCAGTAGTCTCTTAAAGGCAGAAAACACATGAATGGGAATGGGAAGGTTAGCTAATAAAGCAGAGATTCTGCAGATACCTGCCATGAAAGGTAAAATATTAACAGAACAAAAACATACATTTCCCACTTACTTGTTGTTGTTATTGTTTGATTAAATTTTTCTAGGTTTGAGAGATGTGAGATCTCTGATGCCACCTCAATACAATGGAGGTTAATGGAATGGGGGTCATGGTAATGAAAAATGACGTCTTAAAAATTCAGTTGAAACATGTTGTTGTCCTAACATGTCCCAACCTTGTCTCCTAAAAATAATGTTTAAATACTACTTACTGGCAAAAGCAAATACATTATGCTGTGCAGATTTCTATTAATATATGGGAGAAATGTGGTCAATTAATTTTCCAAAATGTTGACCCTGAACTATTTTTATTTGTTTTCTGCCAAATATCTAGTCTCGCAATAAAGCATCCTCTTGTTGCAACAACAGCATAATTAACAAAGTCCTATGAGTGTCTAAAAAATAACCATAAAAAGGTTTAAGGTTAGGGAAAGTTCATGATCATGTTTTGATACGGAAAAAGTAAGCTGTGATTTGAAGCACAAGACACGTGTTTGACATTTAACATTTAACCGAAAACATGATCTTTCTCTAACCTTAATCAAAGTGCTTTTCTTGTCTTACCCAAGGACCTCAGCTCTGCACTTTATACACCTACTGTCTAACCTGACCACCTTGTCAAGATTTCTATGCGGTACATAAATATAGAGCTTTATTCACTCCAACTAATGTTGCCTGTGGACTATAACTAGGCAGCGATTACATTTGCTACTACTACTACTACTACTACTACTACTAAATTCAGTGTTTCCCCTAGGATAAGTTAGGCTTTGCTGTCTGCTTCCCGACTCATTTTAAAAAAGACGAGAGAGAGAGAGAGCAGCAGTGGTCGAGTGAGTGAATGAAGAGGTGGTAGCAACCGGTGAATCAGATCAACAAAATGTTATTTTTTGATTGTTTCACAGCGGTTACGTTCCGGAGGACAAATGAACATGCCCCCCACACACCTCCGCTCAACCCTGCAGCTGAACGCCGCACCGCCTGATTTGGTCTCTGCTCTCGTCACATTCACTGTCACTTTTCTGACGCTCGCTCTCTCGCTTAACCACTCACTCGCTTAAAAGGAGTTATCCTACTTGGAGTTTCCCAGGCAACGACACAGACGTTGACTTGCGTTTTGAAACGGCACTGCTCAGAGGCTCCCAAACGCTATTGATTTCTGAATGAATGAATATTTGGCATTATTTTTGGCATTTAAAAAATATTTTTTGGTCTGGCGGGGGTTCTCATTAGCCTGGCGGCCCGCCAGGCCTGTACTATTATAGGGGAAACATGTCCTGTTAGTTCTGGATAATTAATTGACACTACTTCCTATCAAATAAGTAGTCCCTATGAAAACATCTATCTGCATTGCTAGATACCACTAGAAGTAAGTGAGAAAACATGTATTTTCTAAATGTAGGTGGACTAATCCTTTATGCCCATCTGTAGAACCATCCTCCATCATTATGCAGGTGATAATGCAAAGGCAAAGGGATGAAGGGCCAGCGAGTGTGAATATTGACCAAAAAGAAAGTCAGAAATCTGGGCACTTGGCAAAGATATCATTCAATAACACTATCAGCCGCACACAGAAAATTAACAGTGTTTTGATAAATTGACATTTTTAAATAATTTTTGATTTCAAAGACGACATTTTGCTCCTTAACAGTTCCTTATTTTCTTCACTAAAGACCTCTGAGATCATAAGTTAAATTACATTTCACAATGAAATGCTACCAGTCATCTTCATTTCACATTGCAGAGCTGCATTACTTTGATTAGGGCCAATGTCCCTTTAATAGAAAGGTCATTTACTGCTGGCTTCAGGGGTCAAAATGATAATGAAGTGCCAAAGTGTTAATTATAATCTTTATGTGTAAGATAAAGGTTTACAGCTCTCACATTTTAGTAGGCAGGTTGTCCATATCTCACACGTACACACACACACAGACAGCAGCCCCAGATGAATGCAAGAACACTAACTTAGATACGCCGTCAATGTTAGACACCTATTCATAACCCTTAAATATGAGCAAATAAGCCTCTCACACAAGGAGACAAATGCACACACACACACACACACACACACTCCTTCCTGTAATCAATGGCTATAGATCTGAGTATACACACACAGTCATATACATACAGACACCAAAGTAACACACAGTTTCACTGGAACCCGCCCATACAACTGGCTGATTAGGGAAAGATATTCATAACCTTTAAATATGAGCTGACATGCAATACACACAAGGGACAAACTCACTCACTCACACGCACACAGCCTGAGTGACCCTGCCATTTTCTGTGATTGTGTGATTGATGAGCCTATTGATGTTCCATATGGTTCATCTCTGGGGTTATGACCTAATATATTGATCCAAGAATGTGTGTAAGGCTTTATGTATGCATGTGTGTGTGTTTGGTATCTGTTTTACATTAGAATGTATGTGTGTGTGACTCGTGGTGTGAGGCAGTATACACGAGTCTGTCTTGATGCATGTGTGCGTGAGGACGTTGTGTGTCATCTGTCCATGAATGTTCGTGTTTGTGCCGCGTGTGTTTGTGTGTGACCTTCTGTCATTGATTACAGGCAGGGCATGATTGGAATAATCATTCTCCTGTCAGGGGGCTTTTCACTGAAGCATTCAGCAATTCACCTGAATCCTGCACAAACTTCTTTTGAGATGTTTGACGTTTTGACAAATGCTTTGAGTAGTGAGATTTGGATGACATACCGAAAATACCCTTGATTACATTTGTTTTTTAAAGCTTCGCTGGACGTCTTTTTTTTGTGTGTAAAAATGCACCAGTGTGCCATCCATCAGATGCAGCAGAGTTTCTCAGTTTATATACATTAATTTCTAGTATTGCATGTGGTCATTTTTAAGGAGGTTTCCTTGTACACAGGAAGTGTGGAATTGCAATTGATAGAGAAATACAAAAGAATGTTGTTTACAACAAGTAAATACAGCGTGAAGTCTAACAATATCATTCTACTTCAGATGATTTTTGGACCCTCAGGGTTCAAACAGTCTTTTTAGGACTGCAATCTCCTGCCAAGTGCAGCCTCACTCACAACAGACTCGTGATAAATCAGTGGTACTTAGGCTTTGACTTCTGACTTCTGCTCACTGACTGTTTTTCCAAAGTAAAGCAGCAGCAGAAGCAGCTGAGCTGAGATATGTCGCTGAGAGGAGGACAGCATCTGGCCAAACAAATTGTAAAGAAAATCAGAGATGCCACTGCAAATAGTTTTTTTGTTGATCAGAACTAGTTTTCAGTTGGCTACACAATAGTTACATGTCAAGTAGTAAAGCTGGGCTTTCATATTTTTGTTTATTTTTTACCCCACTGAAGCTTTATGTCTTTTTAGTAGGCATGACAGAGAAGTCATGGTGAGTCATTCTTTTCTATTTTATTACTGCATACTTATAATGTTTGGTTGTAATTTGTTTCACAAAATCCTCCAAACAACTTTTGTTGTTTATAATATGCAAAAAAAAAAAAAATATATATATATATATAGTGGTAATGTGAAGCAGTTAACATTTCTACAGAAAACACAACAAGACAGAAGATGATGTGTCCTTGACCATCCATGCAAACAGCAATTAAGCTGTTTCCAACTGATATGTATTTAAATGTTGGATTTAAAACAGTATGTTAGGAAAGCAATTACAAACCAACAAAGTTGATTTCTTACTCTTTTTCCTGTTTTGTTGCACTTGCAGGGACATTTGGACCCTGCATGTTGCTGGAAACAGTTCACACATACTCATGGAGGACACACAGCACTGCAGCTGGAGAGCACTGGCCATAACACTATAACACTGCCTGAAGCCAATGTCTACCTTTTGTTTTCTCCCTCTCTTGTTTCTTTCTGCTGAGTTTGCAAATTAGCATCCACACACACATTTACAGGGATCCGTACCTCTTTTTGCCACACACATAACACTCAAAAACAAAATTAAGAGTTTATGCCCTACAGAAATTGCTGGCTTTTGACTTTTGGAGAAATAGAAAAGTTTAGGAAAATTTGAAATTTCACGGAACACAGCAAAACTAAAACATGAAACAAAAACAAACTATAGTCATGCCACACAAAAGGCCCCATGAGCCAACTTCCATGAGTCTAAGATCTACTTCGTCAGCCTTAGATGTACATAGTCATCCTCAGGCATACTCAGGTTCGGCTTTGTTTTGAGCTGAATGATATGGCCTACCAACAGAAACCAGAGCCACAGTGGTAGCTTGGCTAAAAAAGCAAGTAGATCTTTAGCCTGTAGGAGTCTGATCTACAGAATGGGACAGTCTGTCTGTGTAAAACTAATCAATCAATTTAATACTTAACCAGTCCCTTTTTGTACAGTGCAGACATGTGCATGGTGTAAGTCATCTTGTTTACCCTTCTCTCTCTGTTGTGCTTTATCGCTGGCCATTTTTGAGAGCAAGAAGGGACCAAAACTGTTTTTTATTTTTAAAAAAATCAATAGTTGGAAGTGACACTGTCCTCCTCCCTCTCAGTTTCTCTCTCACTCTCCTTTGTTTAGCTCCTTGAGGAGGACTACAGTAAAACATATTTTTCTTGCCTATCTTGCTCTTTATATATGTTGATTTAGTAGCTCGTGGATTTTGTAATATTGTGCAGTTTTTAGCAAAGAGATGACTCACAAACCAACAAGTAAATGAATGGTCTGTGTATATCAGGCCAAAAAAACACACAAAGTGATTAATAGGCAAGTTGAGCACCATGACACAGCTCCTGTTGTAGGTGCAGGTTGATTTTGTGATGATGTAATAGCATGTTTTGTACTGAGGTTAATGATTTAGTATGACATTCAGTTCAGTTGAGTGAAGGAGTTTGTATGTAATGATTTGTTTTGCTATCACTAGAATGCTGTTAATCCAAGGCCTTCTAAACTGCCACGGCTTTGTCTTTGGAGACAATCTGATTATGAAGGTTGTTTTTTTCCCCCCAGTCTTCAGATATCACCTGGTCACAAGTGTTTTTATGCCTATATAAGCATAGGCATAAAAACGAAAAAAAAAAAATTGTAACTGGAGGTTTGAGATGTTTGCATCAGTGTGTTGGCTGAGTAGTGTCTACGCGTGAGAGCAGCTTCATGTTTGCTGACCTCTTGTTAGCTTTTTTTCTTTAAGTGCAGCTTTTGATAAACCTGCGGAGGGGCACGCGTTCAATGAGGTGTGATCAGTGATATCTCAGAGGTCTGGGATTTGAGCGCTCAACCATTTTTTATAACATATTGCATATCACCCTCATGTCACTTACAGCATCAGACAAATTGAGAATAGTTTTGCTCTGAGGGCATACATTTTTCCCAGTGTACGTGAATCAGTGTGTGCAGTTTAAAAAAGCAGATAGAGCACACACAAGTACTACATGAGGCTGATACTTTACAAACACAATGTTTCAGAAAAAGGATGAGGTTTGGGTTTTAATGCCAAGAAGCATGAAGAAGCAAACTCAACTATGGATTTCTTCTCCTCTCATCTATCCTGACTTCCCTCCCTTCTCTGTTTGAAGTCAAAATAAGGCTACAGAGCTTATAAACCCATGGTGGATCAAAGTATTAGAAAAAAAAAAAAGATGCTTTCTGGAGCATGACTTATTCGACTGTGTGCCAACTTAAAGAATCAAAATGCCATTTAGAAACGATGCAGCCACACACTGCAGTCTTGCATACATTATGAATTTATTGATGTTTTTATCTATTTCTCATGAGGACCTGTTAGACCATAAGCTCACAATCTGTGCAAGTGTGCAGGAGAGTCTCTGAGATTTTTTTTTTTCCACTGTACGTACATACAGAAGTGGTGTGCAAGGTTAGTTTTTATTATATTAAATGGAAAATGGAGCAAGCTCGGGGGAGAAAAACAACAAATTTTCGTGTAAGTTTTACTTACTTTACTGAAAGTAAAAAGGAAAAGACTTGATTGGCAAGTGCTTGGTACCGAGACTAAACTTAACAAAAAGTTGATACACTAAAATGATAGCCAATGTGGAAGTGCCAAAAACTGCAGTTCCTTGAATGGCCACAAGCGAGTCAATCCCCATAGACCCCCATGTTAAAATGCCCAACTTTACAGCAGAAATAAGCGTGTTTACAGCCTGGTACAAAAAATAGTTTTGGTCTCTATAGCTAATTTCCCCTTTCATGACGACTGTACAGAGGGTGAATTTTTTTATAACTCACCCGTTTAAATTTTATTAAACCGTAAAGTTATGCATAATGAAGGACATGGCTGCTTTGTGTGTGTGTGCGTGTGTGTGTGTGTGTGTGTGTGTGTGTGTGTGTATATGTATGTGTGTGTGTGTGTGTGTGTGTGTGTGTGTGTGTGTGTGTGTGTGTGTTGGCACTGTAGTCTCTAACTTTGCCTACTCCAGGAAATTTTCAAGGAAACAACCCCTCACTGCAAATTAAGTATACTATTTAAGGAGGGATGAAATGACTTTTCAACAGCCATGTTCATATTCAGCCTGTATTGTCATTAGGTCATCACACAATTGAGTATTAGCCTTCCTATAATGAGAACTGTTGTATTAACCAGCTCTAAAATATTTATTTAATCGTAGCCATAAAATAGTCTGTTTAGGCTGGTTTGGGTTTTACAGCTACATTGTCATCATCTGTTCAAATTAGCTGAAAATCATATTTTCAAAAATCAAATTGGCTTAAAGTTTGATTATTGTGGAGGTGTAAACAATATAAACTATATAAATGGAGCAGTAATGGGAGGTTAGTGTGTAGCCTGAGTGAAATTGTGTTCCTTTGTAATCTGTGTTTAGGCAGGTGAAAGACAAATGGACAAACAGACATAAATGACCAACTAACAGTAGTGGCATCTGCACATATTTTTGTAAACAATCTGTTAGTGGTATCAAGAATTTTCATATCAGTGCATCCCTCACATTTTTGTCAGTTTGCTACATGTGTGTACATGTTATGTGTATGTTTGCAACTAATGTACAATAATTCATTGTGCGAACAGCAATGATTTGCATCTGACGCATTTGGGTCGTGGAAGTGGTACTCAAAAAAATAATCCAGGATTGGCAGGTCTGCACTATCTAAGAGATGTTACACTTCGACACTTTGATGCTTGTATCTAGAACGTAAGGCCAGTAATTTAAGATAATTGGATAATCTTGGTTTCAACTCTTACAGTTAATGTGATTTCAGTACTACAAGTTGTGTCTGTCCTCATATTCACTAGAGCTTGTGATAGTTGTTGATTAGGGAATATTGATATTGCTATTTGTTAAAAAATTATCATCTTGTTTAGACATAGTGTGTTTCTTGGTAGTAGCTCTGATCTGAAATATGTTTTATTTCATTATTTTTTTCACTCCTAATGTGTCACAAATTTGTAATCCATTTGCATTACTCTGGCCAATGTCATAAATATCCTTTATTTTCAAGGCTAGAGCCTGCTCTACTGTAATAGGTGTGTGTGTGTGTGTGTACGTGCATGCATTTGTATTCTTGTCTGTTCGCATCAAATTTATTGCATGGCGTCAGAGTTCCCCATTATGCATCTACCTCCGGTTGTTACATAATTAATGTTTCACACACACGCAGAGGAAGTAATCCGTTGGCTACATTAAAGCCTCTTATTGAATTTTTTTGAGTGTGGCACTTTAGGAACAGCAGCATTGATCAGTCAGATGTCCAGTTGGTTGGTTCAAACTGCTTTGGTCACATGGGGCTAATATTTGTTTCCCACTTAATGTGACTGTCATGGGTGTGAATTAATTGGTTGATTAGAACACCTTCAGCAGATAATTTGCAATGATTACACCTGCAATGCCAGATCCACAGGAATGGTACATTAAGAGAGTCTTGGGATAAACTGGATATGTTGTTTGTTCCTTTCTTCAGAAAAGACTGAGGCCTCAAACTAGAGGTCTTAGTCTGGTATTTGTATTCTTAACTCATGTTGACTCACAAATATTGTCATTAAAGCTGGAAGCAGTTCTCCCTTACCTTCACTCTAGAGTCACCCTTAGTTGGGAATGGCCCTGAGAAAAGAGTGTTACAAAGGGAAGTTTGAAAATAACACAAAACCATCTCTAGGAATGGCCTCCCGAAACCTGGTTCTGAATTGGAACTGGTCCCAGGGTATTTTTAAGGTCAGTTCTTTTATCAGTACTTTAAGAAACAGATCTGGAAAAATCTGGTTTTAGTGTCATTTCTGGTCATGCTGCAGCCTCTCCTCTCTGTCCTCTGCTCTCTGTGTCGGTGTTTGACCAAGGGCGGGGCTCGACTCCTTCAAACACCCACCCACACACACATACACATACACCAGGGATGGGGGAAAAAAAGTGGTTCTAAGATGAATCCCGATGCGGATGTGTACGATTCTGCATCAATTCACAAATGTCAAATATTGGTTTTCTAAATGTTACTTAATAACATGATGTTGACGGAATGAAAAAGCGAAACTCAACTGCAAGGACAGTGCAGTACCCAGACAGTCTACAGCATGTATACACTGTAGACTGAGTTCATCTTCTCAAAAGGCAGTGGTTGAAAGCATGTTTTGATTTAATGACTAAATAATTACCTTTTGCGAGATGAACATGAAGTGTATTGTGAACTAGCTGTGCTGTTACTCGGAGACTAACATCAGCGGAGTGGAGCATTGAACTCCAGCAGTAACAAACGAGACTGGCAGACCAACTCACACTGCAGTGTTAAACAACTTCAACCAACTCCAAAGTGAAGAAAATAACTTGATGCTCAGTCTGTTTCACCTCAAAAACCCTGTGCCTGCTCAACATGTTGGGACAGTGTTGTCTTCCCCGGGAGCTAATGGTGCAGCAGAGAGGCTGCTCTCCACTGCTGGAGACATGATGTTAATAACAACACAGAGGAGCACTCCACCTCCCCCTCAGTTTGTTATTCTCATAGAAGACTGTAAGATGCTTTCACATTAATTAATTAATTAATTAATTAATGCAGTTAACTTCTTAAAATAAAAAGGCTATAGACCATTTATCTTATCTCATGTTTCATATTGTATTTCAGTGGATCAAAGACACCAGTGAATGGTTCGGCACACAGACACACAGTGTGCTAGAGCAAGAGACTGAAAATAGCCACCCACCCCCATCCCCCTTCTATTCATTCAATTGAGAAGTGATTCTGAATCGAATCAGACACCAAAGAATCGGAATTGAATAGAATTGTGAGATTCCCAAAGATTCCCACCACACACACACAGCAGAAAGCAGAGAAGAGAGTGGAGACAGTAAACCAGTTGAAGTGAAAGATAACGTTTTACTCGAATTGATGACAACTACGCTCATTACTGTAAGTGTAATAAAACCTTGTTAGAGTAATGAGTAGGGTAACAAGCACCCTTATTGGGACCTCCAGTGCCAATAAGCGCTCTTTATCAAGCCGCCTGTTCAACAAGCATTAACACGTAGAAACCCGATATTTTCAACTTCCTTGTCCACGGTCTCCTATCCACTGCTGGTATGTTTTACAACCACAGTGTGCTGGTTAGGCTAATAGCGAAATGTTGTGAACATGCTAAAACTGAAGCTTAGTTTGCCACGTATCTTAAAATTTGGAAAATTCTTCTAAACTTAGCTCCCAAACCAGCCCTTCCTCTCTCTGCCAGTGACACCTTCAGGCAGTGAATCCACATCAGCAGCAGAGGGAGGAGGACAGAAGACAGAGGACAGGATGAGTGACTGATAGCGACTGATGTCTGTGTTCTTCATTCTTTCTAAACTTCACTCAGTATTCGATGTCAGGGATATTATTTAATTTATTGACATTTTAGATTTGTTTCCAGTGAGATATTATTGAGTTTGTATAGTGACTTTGCTGTTTTTAAACATTACTGTTGCTGCTCTAGAAACAGTATTGTTTATATTTAAAATATAAATCAATTCTAATGCTGTTTTGAATGTATTCTTTTTTAAAATAATGCAGCCTGTGTAGACAGCTGTATTGATTAAAATAGAAGCGTATCTGTTCTGTCAGATGTGTGTAAGATGGACTAAAAAAACATGGCTGGAAATGCTTACTGTGTAGACAAGCTGTTAAAAGTTGTATTAAGTGTGCGATACCCCATACCTGTCTAATTGTTAGGTGTGAAGAGAGGAGAGAACTTGTGATGTGTGTGATGCAGTGTGTTTTTCAGTGTCAACTATGGTCTTTTCTATGAGTAATTTGCCTGATGTGTTTTGTTTTTTTTTATATTCCAAAGGCATGCAAGTCTAGTGGACTGGGCGCTCTAAATTGCCCTTTGGCGTGAATGTGAGTCGATCTGTGTCAATCTGCATTGGCTCTGTGATTAGCTGGTGACCTGTCCAAGCTGTTATGTTGGACTCCACTAAGTGCATACTAAGAAAGGCTGCCTGTTCTTTTTTAGACAATCCTTTTCGACTGCAAAGAAAATGAATGAAATTTTAATGGTCTGTTTAGAAACAATGGATTGTAGCAGGAAAATGTGAAGAATGTAGCAAACTGATAAATACTTGCAGTTGGCAATTTTAACATATGAAATAAAATGTATGAATAGTACTAGATGGGTTAGCAGACATGTTTGTCACCAAGTGAAATGACATTAGACTTCATCAAAGATAGTCTCATTAGAACGAACAAATACAAGCACACACAAATGCTCATTTAATATTGTCCTAAGCTAGCTAAAAACCAAATATTAATCCTAAAACAAAGAGTTAATCTTATGTGTGGACCAGCTTTTTGTTCCCAGATGAGAAGTAAGTCCCAGCACACATATGCTTCTTAATCAGTCAGATTTGCATACAACTTTGCACGCATTCATTAAAAATGTTAAACAGAAAACTGTGTATGGTGTCTCTTGTTTCACTTTATGTTTGCTTGCATGGTAGATTTGAATTCCGATGCTTTTTCTCCCCAATTTAATCTCTTTGTATTTACTTTCTCCTTCCCTTCCTCCTTTTGCCCTTCGTTCTCCACAACAAGTGCAAAGAGAACCCCATATTTAACCATACACGGTTTGCATAAGCCAAAGACTGCATTTGTCAGGTTGCCAGAGTTGATAATGTGCTTTTCCAGATCTTGCTCACTGGAGTTGATCATTGCTCAGGGTCTGCTCTGGTGGCACTGGACTGCCTGATTTGTGTGGTTTTTTTTTTTAAACATTTATTAATCCAGGGATTGTTATCAAAATATGCATGTTTTTTTTTCCAGCAACACCCTCATTGACCTTCATACTCTACACATTTACAACTGAGGGCTGCCCTGTAGACTCATTGTCTTTTCATGTAAGCTGACTGAAGCAGTTTGAGGTTAATTATCCTGCTCAAGGGCACATCAATACTAGTAACTTAACAAGGGCAAGCCTATGGTTACATGACCTTCCATTTAACCTTCATGGATACTGACAACACAGATCTTGTATATGTTTGCCCAGGTAACCTTGTGTTTTGCACAGTGATTACTACAAAAGTGTTTATCTTTTCCCAGATTTAGAATACAATGTTATAAAGGATGCTAAATAAAACACTATCGAAATTCGCAGAGCACAGTTTATTGATGAGAGTAAAAAGCTTATTGAGTCTGTCTCACACTCAGGTCGTGTGAATTTTTTAATGTGCCCCCAAGCAAGGTGGCACTGACTCTGCTCCTTGTATTGTACTTAACATTGATGTTGGTCATCTCCTGCTTTATTTTTTTTTGTGAGGGGTCCTACTTTCTGAGTTGGCAGTAACAACTGCTGCTATTGTATGTTGCAGACTACAGCCCTAACAATTTCAAGACGGTTTACAACTGATTTTGGGTCAAAACTTTGTTTTTTGCTGTAAATACTGAGGTCACCACATCTGTCAACTCACCATGACCTACCGAGAAGCATTGCAGTGTGAAACATCTCTCTTTCATCTTGTACTCTGATTTCACACTTTTGTGAGATGAACAAAACACAAGAACATGGCTTTTTGGGTAACTGATATGTTAATTTAATAGAATGGAAAGTGATGATTGTTTGTAACTAATTTACAAGTTGATTTAGATATAAAAGAGCATATACATGGCGCTGTCACTGTGACCTGTTGTATCATAGAGTATAGGGCTTTACTGGTTAAATAAATCTTAGAGGACAGTCAAGCCACTGAGAATGAAATTCAACATATCCGGGGCTTGCACGCAGTGTTCAACTCAATGGTTGAGATTATACAGGAGAGTTTGCCTCAGGTAAAGTAGCACTGCTTGTATAACAGAGATATCCACTGAGAACATTTTCACATTTTCACAGAGAGAAAAAGTGCTTTTATTTCTCCCCAGCTGAGGGTTTAAAATGATTGTGAAATAGCAAGAGCTGTTTTTTTTATGATTGTAATCTAACACTGGGTTACAAAGAAGAGGTACCACTTGAAGACCCTTGCTGATGTGTTTGTGCCCCAAAAAGGGTTCACTGATGTCATACACCCACTACAACACAGGTAGAGGTGCTGACCTAACGATATTCTTTGCTCAAAAACAAGGTTTTAAAAGTCTTTCAGGCAGAATTGAATGGCTGGCAATGGGAATGACAAGAGTCCACAGTGGATTCAGTCTCTCCAATGGGCTTGCGTTCAATCACATAATTTCATGTGGGCTCTTATTAGATGAATGTGGTTTACAGATTTGATGTAGAAGTGCTCAGAGGTGCTGAACTCCTGATCAGGCAGCCCTTATAAATAATTTGAACAGCTATTATTGTGTCAGACTGTTGAGTCCAGATTGAAGGAGAAAATGGCCTACTCCACATATTATATTTTTGACCACTTTATTCCAGTTTCATTTGTGCCTTTTGGGTGTCACACTTGTGACACTGCCTGGAAAGATGATGTCATCGATGCATAAACGGCACCTACATACTGTCCTGTAATTTTGAAGCAGGTGAGACGTGTGCTTCCAAAAATGTGTACAATTAGACAGAAGAAGTAGTGGTATCTGGGACAGTTGGAGTCTGGGAGCACCTGCTGTCTGACAAATAAACCTGGGGGGTAAGTAGAGGCCATCCCGACCTATACTGGGTGGTGAAGGGTATTTTGTTGGAAGGGTTGGCTGAGCTTAGGTGGCCCAGTTCGTCAGTAGGTTTCATCTGTGTCTATTGGATTATTCAGTAGGTTACCTTATCAACCTATAATCCAATGATTGAAAGATTTGAGAGGTCAACTGTTTTTGCATCTGTCCTGACATGGGGATATTCTGTAGCTTTAAAGACTGTTAGACTTGTCACCAACAAAGACAACATATGTGTGAGTGAATCACCACAAATGGCACTGCTTCAGTGTTCTCCAAGTTGATGCTGTTAAACACGATAATCCCATTACCTCTGTGTTCTGGAAATGTCAGTTGTTTTATGTTTAATATCCCTCACTGACTTTAATGCATTATTTTCTCTTTGGTATCCCACTATTGCCACTGCTTTTACCTTATCTGTTTTGGCAAACCAAGTGGAAATGGTAGTGAATAACACAAACCTTAGTATCCAATTGTAATCTGAAGGTTAGTTTTTGGTTGGTTTTTGGCAGCTAAGTTTTGATGCCATTTTGTAGGCTATAATCTTGAATGTTGGTGGAATACAATCAGATGTTATTTAGAGTGCCAACAAAATGTTGCCTGGGAACTAACCTTGATGGCTTGTGTGAGCCATGTGAAATATGTCTTGATGACTGTTATAGAGGCAAGTCTCTTTAAAGCCGAATGAATTTCATTGTTGGTTTCTATAACGACTGAACTGAGTTGATCCTAAGAACCAGATCCTTTTATCACACAGTCTCTTTTATCCCTTAATCAGTCTGTTTCTTTTGATCTTGGAAACTAATTTAATCTCTTCCTCCTATGGACTGGAGAATTGTTTAGAAGGATTTCTGTTTTTGTTTCTTTTGTTTGAGTAGGTGTGCATTGCAGCAGCAATACATTCTCTTGTAAAAAACATAATGGATACAGTATGTGCAGGTTTTGTCCACTGCTGGTTGTGCCTACTTGTGATATCTTACTCATGTTCTTCATATGTATATCCCCAAGTATCCACCAATTAAAGTTGAGGAAACTGAATTAGATATATATTTTGAATATTGTTTCTTTTTATTTAAATTGATAGTTTACAACAGAGAAAATAGAAATACACCTGCAAAAAGCTAGTGATCTCTAGACATTGTTGTTCTTATGTCTGTTTAGGTTTTATTTCTGCAAAGGAGTGGAGATTACGTGATCACCATTCAGTCTGTGTATTTGTTTCATTGCTTCCGTGTTTGTGACCAACTAAGGAATGGAGAGGAATGCAATTTGGCTTACACATCCACACTATCAAGATGAAGAAACCTTTTTTTCTTGTACCAGCAGCATTTCAAGGTTTAATTTTCTAACAAGGGCAGTGTTTCCCCTATATTCATTCAGCAGCGGCACACCGCCACTGCAAAATTATGAGCGCCGTAAGTTGTCAATCTGGCAGTAAATGTACAGTACAGACTGTGTGTCAGTTAATAAATGCTGCAGCTCCTCAAGAAAATACTCATCTATCGAAGGGGGTTAGCCCCAAAGTTAGCAACAATGCGTTAGCTTAACTTGACCAGGCTCACTTAAGGTGGACAGACTTTTAAGGTGGACCAGCAATTCTCATTTTAGTGTCAATCTCAGCCGCTCTTTAACAGAGAACGGAGAAGTGTGTGGCTGATGAGTCTGTCATATGCCCCCCACATAAGACCTGTCACTACTGGTGACCTCATTGCCTTTGCGTGATCACTTGCTAATCTTTGGTTAGATTTATATACTATATGTATGCTTTCTGACATCTGTGGTCTACATTGTTGACTGTGAAAACAACATGACTGGTGAGATTTTTCAGCTTTGGTGAAGGTTTGTACTCTGTTGAGTGCTTTCCACAATATTGTTTGTTGTTCTGTTTTTAATTCCTGTTTTAGCTTTGGGGCAATTGGGCAAATTAGGCATTCATTGATGATGAACTCTGATGATGGAAAGAAATGAAATGACATTACGTTTAAAAAAAACAAACATATGAAACAGCACTTTAAAAAATTGCATAAGGCAAAGGACAGCAACAATGGGCCATACAAGTTTTTCTTCCTCTGGTTGAAGATGTGCAAATCAATAAAGTAAAAGTGAAGTGCTGTAGTCTTCGGTCCAACCGGTCCAAACAGTCCAACTAGTCCTGACTCACAAATAAAAAAAAAAAAAAAAAAAAAAAAAAAAGGAGGGAGTATACTCTAAATGGTATTTCAGAGGCTTTTCACCTGACAAGAATAGAATATTGTAGAGTGAATTTTTATTGTTTTGTCAAAAAGTAGGTCTAGGTGCAAAATGGCAGGTAGTTTAAAATCAAATGCTGGTATCAGATTTTCAGACATTCTTCAAAAACTCTTAATTGCCATTATAAGTTCCTGTTTACTTGCTGGACTTAGTGATTGCGGTATATTCGATTACTCAAGGACAATGTGACAGATGCAACCATGCATCTCCCCACACTGCTTTCTTAATTTGCTCAGCTAACAGATTCAGAATATTATATAGTGTATAGTAGACAGCAGGCAGACAGATAATGTATTAGTAATGATGAATGTATAGTATATTTTAGGGGTGAGGAAAAAAAAAGATTCACATAAGTATTATGATTCTTTTTTTATGATTTGTTTAATTGTCACACTGATTCCTGAATCAATATTTAATTTATTGTTTATACTGAGGTATAAAAAATATGATTCAAATTCAGTTGCTTCATTTTAGTCTATGCAATTAGACAAGGTGGAAAGAAGTTACCGCTTTTATCTAGCAGATGGCAAAGTATTTGTTGTAATGTATGAGTTATGTCATATCCGTTTGCAAGAACAACAAGCGGAAGCGAGAATGCAAAGACAAATGATGACGGTCGGTCTGAGATCTGCAGGGATGTGACCTGCACCCTCCATCTTAAATCTAAAGTATGGAAACACTTTGGGTTTCACATATTAACAGGAAATGCAGAGGTAGACATCACTAACTCTGTCATGGACATTGTTATCGTATTGTGGTAATACGACCAACATTAGTGTCCATCTTACTCGACACCATCCAAAGCTAATCCTGCATTCAGCCAATTGACCTGTAGCAGCGAGCCAATGAACCCTGGATGGAACATTGAATAAACTACCCAGCTGTTCAGAGAAAGCAAAATGCATCATGAAGTCAATTGCTCATTTTATCTGCAAAGTGTGTCCATAAAGTGTGTCCATAAAGTATGGTGGAAAATACAGGTTTTCAAAACATGGTTTTGAGCTGCAGTACATTATACCTTCAAGGAAATCTTTCTCAGCGACAGTCATGCCTAAAATCTATGAGGTGAAGTCAGAAGTAAAAGAATCTCTGGGCTGAGCTGAATGAGTCGCTCTTACCTACGACGCATGGACCTCACGAGCCACCGAGTCTTACATCACCGTAACAGCCCACATTACAGATCACTGGTCTTTGTCCTCTCACGTCCTCATGTCCTCACGTCACACAGGGGCAAATGTTGCAGAGCTACTTTGTAATGTAGCGATTGTATGGGAGCATCACCGAGACTGACCCTGCTTTAGTCACAGACAATGCATCTAATATGGTTGTCGCTGCCTAATTAGCCAGCTTTCTCCATTTCAGGTGCTACATGCACACCCTCAACCTGGCCTCACAGTGTGCACTAAAGCTGACCGCTTTTGCAAGATTACTCGGACGAGAACAATGGGTGACTAGATTTTTCCACAGAAGTGTCACAGGACGCCACGCTTTGGCGCAAAAACAAAAGTTGCTGGAGCTCCCTGAGGACAGGCTGGTGACAGACATATCAACAAGGTGGAACAGTGCGTATGACATGGTCGAATGTTTCCTCGAGCTACAGCCAGCAGTCACAGCTGCACTACTTTCCCCCGAGGTGAGAAAGAGAGAGGGAGAGACATCCAGTACCAGGGACAATTGTCTGCTGAACGTGTGTTCTCTACAGCTGGGGACATTGTGACAGCTCAGAGGAGCAGCGTCACCTCAGAGCACATTGACAAGCTCTTGTTTTTGCACAAGAATTTTGACACTTCCGGCAAGCAATAGTTTGATGAGCAGGAACAGCTAAATGTAGCAGTTGACAGTTTACTTCAAAAACTATATATTTTTCATTCATTCTATTTCATTTTACATTTTAGCTACGACTTTTATATGCAGTCGAGGGCTTTGTACAGCATAGTTTTCAAGTTCAGTTTCATATGGAAAGGGTATTAATTTAAATGCTCACATTTGTGCTGTGTTCAGCTTTCAGGTTTCAGGTGCTCTTTTCATTCTGGCCTAACATCTTTATTTTTACAATGTCAAAGTCAGCAATGATGGTGCTGAGATAAAACTCAGACTGACTGATGTGATGTGCGTTGTTTTTGGAAATATGACTCATGATACAGTCTCTAGAAGTGTATTATTCAACTTTTTCCCATGGTCTAGTGTCAAAAAAGTAAAAAAAATCACAATAAATCGTAATATTGAATCACAATACTTAAAGAATCGCAACACATATTGAATCAGCACCCAAGTATCGTGATAGTATTGAATTGGGAGATAAGCATATCGTCCTAGGCCTAGTATATTTCTGTAGTCTGCCCCACTCAGGAGGACTTTTTAATATAAAACATTAACCCTCAGGATTGGTACAAAGGATTTCTGTTTGATTGCTAACGAAAAATTATATGATTTTGGAGTGTGTTTAAAAGTTCTCTCTGTTGTTGTATCTAGCATGCTGTGTCTTCTCTGTGTCCATTTTTTTATAATCAAACATATTTCTGTATGTTTTTGTGCACAACACACATAATTGCATTTCATAACAATGTACCCAATTCATTTTAAAATTCAGGTAGACCAGGCTGTCATGAATCCACTTTGTTTCGGCAGTGTGTGTGAAGCCATTTTCATCCTAGAATATGGGAACAGTGTCTGCTCCACTGGGTGCACCTGGTTCTGTAAAATGGCCTCATATTCCTCAGCCGTTACACAACCATTTAGAACAATCATCAGACGTAATGAGTCTCACAAGATGGCTGACTGCTGTTAAACAGATTTGACCCTATGTTTACTAGCTGGCAGCAGACAGTAGGATGGATCATTTCATTATTTGGCTTTTCCCAAATGTAAACCTGTGAAAGACATGTAAAGGCATTATTGTGCTCTGTAGTAGAAATATGTCTGAACCTCTGAGGTGTTTTTCTTTGAGCATGTAACAAAAAAATTGAAAACTAGTGAAACTAGAATTAAGATAGTCCAGTAGTGCTATCGGGCTCTGAAGGCTTTGAAAGAGTAACTCTGACCAACTTTGGCCACTTTTAGGATAATTATGACTATTATGATTTTTTTACATAGCCCCTCTTTCCACATGAAATAAGGTTTTGTTGTTTTTTGTTTATGTATATATGTTCATTATGTGTATGTGAGAATTTTCTGTGTGCCCTGTATTGGACATTAGGGCTGGATATCACTACTGATCTTCCGTTTCGATTCAATTCCGATTTACAAAGTCCAGAATCAATTAATTTCAATTCAGTTTCAATTAGATTCTTGATTCAGTTACATCAGGTAAATACTAATATTGCATAAAGCGTTTTTCAATTCATCCCAGGAAATCAAAATTACTTCTACATTCAACAAGTGAGAAACACTGTTGTGTCCTTGAACATTACAGGCTGAACTGTAAACACATTTCCTGCTTATAAAACTGTGGACCAAGGATTTATTTCTGGAGCAAATGCAAAAAGACTAAAATATGACACATCTATATTTTTAGGCCTACATGTGCAAAATAGTTGACCAAGAATAATAAATGATCTGCATCAACGGCAAGGGCTTCATCATTATGCATATTTTTAAAAAATAAATGCTATCCCATATATCAACATGTGGACTGTCAGTAACTGCTATTTTGACTTATCCACTTTACTTTTCACTTTGAGCACAGACAGCAGAAACTGAAAGTCTGCTCATTAATTCATTTGTGTTTGTGTTGACAAGAAATAAGTCTATCTGCAGACAGCTGCTAGTGAGCGTTAGCCACCCGGCAGGGACAGACTGAATACAGTAGAATCTGCACACTGTTCAGTCGACTTCCATGGCTTCACATCTTGTAGCCAGAGATGATATCTCGTTAACAAACACAAACTAAGAGTTCAGATCAGTGAGCGGAGTCTTTTTTCAGTCTGTTCCTCTCGTAGATGCAATCTCTAGATTGGCTACGAGATAGCCAGAGTCAGCTAACCATCCTGAGTCACGCCAGTCTATGGATGCGCCACAGCTTACAGGACTATCTATTCATGTCATGGTTTACAGGACTGTCGTGACTGGAGATGGATAATACAGCCAGCTATCATTCATCTACTGTATGTTGCTTAAAATAAGCTTTTTGTCCACACTGTAATAGCTCGACTTCCACAAAATAGACATTTTACATGTTATGCATCTGTACCTGAACCATTTACAAGTAGACTCTGCATACACATAACATTTAGTGACGCAAATGCAAAGATCAATCTCTGGATTTCAAGAATCGATTATGGATAATTGAAAATAAGAATTGCGATTAATTGGAAAATAGTTTTTTCTATCCAGCCTTATTAGACAGTTATGTATGTGTGCACTAGTGCATGTTTTCCCCCGTTGCAAAAGATAAAATGGAATAGATAAATGTTCAGTCTTCTGCCAATTTGACTAACTCAGAGGCAGTTGTCTTCTCTCACACAAAGACATTGCACTTTCTCTTGATCTCAAATGTGACTGCTGTGTGCACTCTGTGAATGTGTACATGTGATTTTCGCCTCTTCATGCTGTGTTTCTATTTGTGTGTGTTTGCACATGTGTGAGCGATCCAGGATGACAGTTGAATTCAGTGTGAGCCAGGCACAGTTGACTTCAAAGATCCCAACTCTGTGGATTTGCTCCATACTGGTAGGAGAGTATATAGGTCAATACACACAAGGGTTTTTTTTTTTTTTTTACTATATATGTGTGTGTATTCCAATGCAAAAATGCACAAGTGAATTTATCATGTATAAAATACCATTTTCACGTGTGAAAAAAGCCACATATAGGCACATGTTGTTTTTGGTCATTTTGCACTTAAAATATAACATGAAAAACATGAATTTCACATATACTTTTTGTGTATAATTGCATCATAATCAGAATTTAACATGAGATGGAGAGTGTGCACCGTGAAGTGCAGTGTAAAATGACATGTATTGCTACTCTTTGCAGGCTGCTGCTCGTTAATTGGTGGTGCATCAGGCTGCTGCCACTGTTCTGTCTGTGCTAGAATCTGTTCAGGTGAACTGTATTTTAGATCGGGTCTAATTATCCCTGAGTCTGTTTTAACTGGGACTGTCCTCAACAACTGAATAGTTGAACAGATGATTATCATTGCTCTTAGAAATGAAGCTGAAAGGTCTGTCAATCCCCTGGCTTACATTTTACAAGAAGACACCCAATGACAATGTTGCTGGTCACTTGGGTATTAAGAAGACCAACAACTGTGTATTGCATCATTTTTTCTCTGGCTTTGCCTCAAGCGTGACATTGTGATATAATAAAATTTGTCACAGTAACCACCCAAAACAGTAACACCCTTATCTAACACTGGGCTAGAGTATTTAGCTACCTAAGCCTCCATGACTACAGATGAAACATAATTACAGGAAGACACAAACAAACACATATAAGCACACACTTATGCACGGACATAGGGAAGGAAGAATGTCCAAACATCCACTTATGCATTTCACACTCAAAACTCAAGAATGCAGAGAGAAAACAACCACTCTGAGCCCAGATGGGCTTTTTCTTTCCCCTTTTCCCTGCCCTCATTAAATATCAAGTATCTCAGGGAGCAAAAATGCACAAGGACACATAGGCGCTCTCTCTTTCTTATATATGTCATCAAGATTTACACCTTTCCACACAACAATAGTTTTGTCAATGGTTAGTGCAGAAATTATAGTCCCTTAACATGTATACACACACACACACACAGACACATAGTATAAGTATGGCTTCCTTTCAGTAGGTCTGCAGCACAGTGCTCTGTTGTTCTCTGTTTTGCTTACTAGAATGCTTGTGAAGTGCTCATCCTGCTTTCAAGGTAATTACACATGAAATCATGCGAAAAGTATAAAAAGCCAGATATAAATGACTCCAGAAGGCCCTGGAAACCACGCCCTGATGTTTTGGCTGTGGCTTGGAAATCTGAGTGGAAATTGAGCTGTTAGAGCAATTAAAAAGGCTTAAATCAGAATATTAATTATTCCAGGGATTCGTGATATCCGAACAGCTCAGTGGGCATGAGAGGACCTGTGAAATGGCCTTTTTGAAACAGCAGGGATAATGAGGTCTGAAATTTGCTGTTTCTGATGTATTAGTCGACCAACACAAGATGGTTTCGTAAACCCTGTATAAACATTTAAATGAAAAACAGATAACACCAAAGTGGTTTAGAGGACAGGGGCAAAGTTGCCGCACATTAAAAAACCTCAAAACATTAAACATAAGGTTTTTCACCAACCATACATATATCTAGCCTCATTTAGGAAATGTTCATATGCACAAATTTAATCTCAATCTGGGTTTACAGTTTCCACAAATAAGTGAATTCATCAGAAGTTATTAATGTTTTCTTATTTCCATTTTATTTATTTCACACAAATTATTATTATTGTTATTATGCTTTGTAGTTTCAATCTATGACATATCAAAAACACACCATGCAATGTCAATAAACAGCAAGATATAAAATATTCCGACAGAGTTAATATTTTCAACATTTTTTTCATTTTTCAAGCATAATACAAAAAAAAGTCTGTAATATAAGTCTGATAGATTATGGGACACTATTTATGGCAGAATATTTTCCAACACAGATAGTATATGAGTTTCTAAATACCTGAACTTGACGGATGTTTTCTGGAGAGGATTGTTCTTCAGTCCTGTCGGGTGTCTGTCCGGTTAAATGTTAGAGCTCAACACAATTTGGAGTTTTCTTTAAGCTAATGACATATCGCCTGGAAGTATAGTCCTAATTCACCAGTTGACACAGAGAAGCACAATAACAACAATAGTAATAATAATAGTAATAACATCAATAGCAGGCGTATGCGTCAAGCAGGACCATGGCAGCACAGGGTCCGCGGCCCAGCCCAAGCTCATAATCCATAACTAGGCTTGTGTTTCCTAAACATACACATATCGGTTCTGCTATTGACTGTACAGAATTGACTTTTTATTTGTTTTATTTTTGTGTGGTTCTATGCATCACTTGCGGACAATCATAATATTGGAAATCCTCACCAAACTGTAACATGTGCAAAAACGCCCACTCACTGTTTCTGTGTGGATAAAAGACAATTACAAAGTACAGTTGCTGTACTACATGTACTTAGTGAGGTTGCTGGATCCACTATCTCCATGTCTGTTACTATGCCAACCCATTTTAGGCCAGAATAACAATATGGGGGCTTTGGAAAGCTCACCAGCAGTTTAGACATAATCATCCTGCCAGTTTTTCCCCAAACTTGGCACACAGCAGAGGAGCAGCTCTAATAGCCACTCAACAAAAGCAGTGCTGTTTGGTCATGCAGTGTCTTGATATTCAGTTATAATGCTTAAAAGTGGCGGGAATTAGCCTTTGAAAACTTGATGTGGCGATCAGAGTAAATCTGATCTAAGTCTTGACAGCTGGGGAGGATATCTTGTGCTCAGTGTTGTGTGTTTGACTGATATGTTTTGGTGCAAAAGTCACTTGACACTGAGCCTCTTCATCAGAGACTGTTACATTGGATCGTTGTCGTCAAGCTTGGCAATTTTCATGGATGTTTGAGATGGGAAGAATACGATTTCACACACGGTGGAAGTCCATAGTTGTGAGAGGCCAGCATGAAATGAGTACCAGACAACTCCATAAAGATAAAAGATACAGATTCAGAGAGATGTCAGAGTGAGGACTGCTTGGGAAAGACATGTTATTCCATGTGATTCATGATCAGGTTGGCATGGCTGCTGTGTCTGCTCTGAGATTACTCATCATATACCGATCAAACTTGTATGGTGTTGTTGAAATATAAACAGAATAGTGCTTTCTGAGGCACAATGAAGCCTATAGGTCTGCTTCAAGCTTTCTTTTTCTTTCATTTTCAAAAATGATGCAATCTCAGTCCACCATATGGTACGATAAACCAAACTGACATTTTTCTCTTATAATGGCCATGTCAGACATCAACCTGTCATGTAATGTTATAGAGGTATTTCCTTGACTATGACTAAACTCTCTGTAAAACCTAAAATTCATGTTTTTATTTTTTTTAAGCAACAAAATAAAAGAATAACACTAATTTCATGGGTAGTTTTACTGTCCTATCAAGAATAAAAAATAGGGGAAAACACTGAATTCTTGTAAATTTTGGATTTTTTTTTATCACCAAAATAATCCTAAATTCATAAAAGGGACTGAATGTCAGCATCTTAAATACGAAAATTGTGCATCAGGACCAGGTATGTGTGCTGTAGGACCCCAACTCAAATCTGCTGGGCAGGGCAAAGCATAACAACAAGACTATAGTGGGAATACTTTGGGTTAAAAGGGAGTTTGTTACAGTAAATATAAGATGAAGTTTGTACACTTGTCTGTTCTTATTAGGGTCAATATGTGTTTTATATAGGTCCCTCCTGGTTAAAAAACACTATGATGTAGACATAGTCAGTGGCATTTGAAAAAAAAAAAAAGAAACAAAGCAAACAAAATAGCATACCTGTATAAACAGTGTGCTCTTTGCAGCAGGGCGATATATTAAAGCCTACATGCGCTGATGAACCGTTAGCTCTGCTGTGCCTTCTGCTGCATTGCTCACCTGAAAACTCTGTCACCTGCAATCATTCACTGCTGCTGCCGCTGCTTGCTGTTGCTGTGATTCATAAAGCATTTCATAAGCCAAACCTCCTCCACAGAATCTCTGAATCAAAGTACTCCTGTGCTTATGTTGATGCGTCTTTGTGGGGATGCCAAATGTCCTGCAGTCATGTAACGATTTACGAATTAATTGATTGACACCGGTCAATTCCGAAGAGATAGCTAAGCCTATGTTAACCTTCTTTCATAAACAGCGACTGTAAGGAGCAACGGTTTTAATCTGTAACTAAAGTGACTTCTCCTCTCTCTCCCTCTCTCTCGTCGATGTCTCATTAATGTGTGAAGCAGCCCCCAGGTGTTGTCCCCCTATCACACTTTCCCTTGTTATCTCCCCTCTTAATTGACCTGTGCTCGTTATCTCCTCTAAATTGAGGACCTCTAAACCAGCATTTAACGAGGAGAGGAAGAAAGAACAGAGGAGAGGTGTAAGGGGTGTGACCTATGACATTGCAGCTCCCTGGGGGGGTTTCCAGTGATCACTCACATGCACAAATGCACACACACATAATGAGTGGGAGGAAGATGTAGATGTTTCACACTCACATCTATATGCAAAGATACCCACTATAGACATCCTCACACACATACAGAGTGACACATAATGACACAGACGCACGCGGCGCCACGCACAGAGGTGCAGTTATGCATGGGTCAAGTCAGATGTCTATGTGGAACTTCAAAGGTAGGAAACAAGAGGTCAGACTCCAAGAAGCAGAATAGAACAGAGGCAAGAAACAAAGGAAAGGAAGAAACAAGATGGGAGAGAGTGAGCGAAAGAGAAAGAAAAACTATAAAATGGGGAAGGTCATTAGAAAGAGAGACAGAATAGTGAATGGGAGACAGAGGAGAGGATTAAAAAATAATGATTGCGTGTTAGGACACATTATCGTTAATTAGGGAGTGGGAAAGATTGGAAAGATTTCTCTTGTGCTTTCCAATTTTTCCCACTCTGACAAAAACTGCACAGTGAAATGTACAAAAATTGAAAACGTTATATACAGTAGATTTTACAAAGCAGTGGACAGCTACCACCGTTATATATGACCTTTAGATATGATCCTACTGCTGATTATTGATCAACTTTTGCAAATAGGTTGTTGATATTTTGTTAACAGATAAAACTACATTTGATCACCATTTCAATACCCAAAAAGTGGCAAATCATAATTACTTCCCAGATTGCAATCTTAGTTCCAAAACGCCAGTATTAGTTGCGTCCTACTGTGTGTTGTGGATGTGAGTATCTTCTGTGTGGATGTGCGAGCGTGATAAGTACTGTGTTTCTTTGATTGTTCCCTCTCTTGAACTGTGCTCCACGGCAATCACTTTCACAGCTCAGTTGGCATCTGATTATCTCTCTCTCGCACACAGAAATACAAATACAGAAAAACCCACAGATACACACTGCATTATTTGCATACCGCTTCCATCTTGAAATTGTTATTTTGGTAATCAGACAGACAGAGAGGAAACATAATTATGGAACTGGCTTCCACTTAGTAACAGCAAGGATTTGTGAGTGTGCGTGTGCGAGCATGTGTGTATGCGATAAGTGCCATGTTTCTTTGTCAAAATTGTGTAGCAGAAAATGTCAGAATACAATGAGTAAACAGAAATCAGGGCTCACTTTGTAAATTAACCTCTAAAACACAATGTCAAGCCAGCTTATTTCCACAGGTTGAGCTGGGATTACAATTGGAAAAAAACTGCATTCTTCAGCAGGAGACAAGGTGGTGGGAAACAGTTTGGAGTCATGAACACTGGTCATATAGTTAAACTGATCAGAACCCAAAGGAGCTTTGCTACATTTTTTTTTTTTTTTTTTTTGGCGAATAGTTTAGTGTGAAAGCAACATACTTATTCTGATATCTGCAACATGCCTTGGAAAACAAAGCTTTTCATGACAGCCAGTGGGTTTTTGCTTAAACATAGCTTTTTAAATGTCAAAAAAGATTGTACAAGCAACAAGAATCATATACAATACATCCCCTCTGGGCATGTGCTTCTCTTATTCATCAGTGATCCCACGCACACTATCATATGACCCATTATTTCTCGTAGAATTGTTTTTTGTTTTTTTTTGATTGAAGTTTCTTCTAGTCCTCACAAGGAATATAATTTCTTCATTGATATTCTATATATTTTTGCAATGTCATGGTATTAATGCAATTTGCCTACAGAAGGTAGTGCTAAAGCAGAAACATAACTTCAAATGGTAATATGCCAGAAACTTTTAGAATGTCCTCCCAAGAAAAACGACACTCCCACAGATGCCATCTAGCAGTTGTAGTATTCATGACCAGAGCAAAAGAGGAAATCAGATGATGTCAATACATAGTGACAAATTTTGCATAGGGAGGTTGGAGTGGAATGGTGGGTTAACAGAACAGAACAATGTAGCAGAGAGCCAGCTGCTGGTGGCTAGCGGCTAGACTAGCGGTTTCTAAAAGTTTAAAAAATTATCTTATGGTGGCCACTTAGCATCTCCTTTCACTTTTCAATTATCACCACAGTACCACAACGATCCGTGTACATTTTGCCTGCCTTCAGGGGGTAAATGTTATCTAATAAGGAAGCAGCAATTAGGCGGGTAATTGCCAAATCTGGCAACATTTCTTGGGCTTAAAATTTTCCACTTCAGTTATTTTCAGTGTGCAGTGTCAACCAATCAGCAGCTACCAGAAAAAGCCGAACATATTACACACATATTGCTGTTGGGCGGAGAAAATACACCCTTCGGCACACAGACTATGATTGCAGGCAGAGCTTTTTCATTAGTCATTGCACGTTTCTGTAATTATGTATGATTTATGTGAGAACAATTGAAATTCATACACACACTCACAAAAACAAATTTTCATTAAAATATGTACAACAAACATCATATTATGTTTTTTCGCAAGCTAATTCTGCATTTATTCAAAATTCCACATGTAAGAAATTATGGCTCAGTCATTTCATATTGAGATAAAGGTCTCTATTAATAAGTGAGAGTAAATCATCTTGCACTGTATTTGTGTGTATGTACTGTAAGCAAAGGCATACGTATGTATGTCAGTGTGTGTTTAAGTAGCTCTCATGGTTCATTTTCTCTTCACTTCACTTCATAGGCACTATAAGTAGAAAATAAAGTATGGTAAATAAAGTGGTGAAACTCAAATATATAAGCACAAAATAATGTGCACAACCACACACACACACACACACACACACGTATGTTGAAAGGACAAAGAAACCATTCCAGACTCTTTTGATGATGCAGCAGAAACTGTAATTGATAAGCAGGTGGCAAATAATATGCTCCACACACACACACACACACACTTTGTCTTTAAGTGTGTGGTGTGATTATGGCTATGGTTATTTGCTTTCAGTGACAGTCATGATGGCCCAATTACCATCTCGTTTCCTCTCCTCACACCTCCTCCCCTGCTGCTGTCTCCTTTCCTTCCCTCTCCTGTCCTCCCTCCCTCTCGATTTTGACAAGGCGGCAACAATATCTGTCGCGTGTCCCATTGACCATTTGGTAAATTGCTCCGTTTTCTCCTCCCTCTCTTTCTCTCTCTCTCTCTCTCTCTCTCTGTCTTTATCCCATCACCCTGTTCCTTCTCTCTGCATCTCCAGTCCATTTGTTGAATAATTCAGTATATCTGTCATTCAGCCATTTGGTAAATATTATGCTATCTTTCTGTCATTTATGGAATGATTCTCACAATATCCATTTGCCTGTACAACCTCATAATCATCTCTTCCCTTTCTCCATTTCTCCCTGTCTCTCTCACCCTCTCTGTTCCCCTCTCCAGCCCTCTCTCTGTTGCTTACTAAATGATTTCCACTACTTTCTGTCTGCTATTTGTTGTTTAATAATCATGTATAAAGGTTGTGCGTGTATATCCATAGACAATTTTCTGCAGTGGTGATGGGGAAATCTATTACACCCTTGAGTGTGTGTGTGTGTGTGTGTGTGCGTGCATTTGTGTGTGAGGGGAGATGGGACTAGCTATTTATTTTGTGGAGCACAGACTGAAAGGCAAAGAGTTCTTGTGTCTAGAGGGTTGTGTTTGTATGACTGTGAACATTTCTGTGCTTGTGTGTCTGCACATGTCAGGATTTGATCACGCTGTTTTGCCAAACTGTAATCTGAAACACAGCCTGAGTAAAGTAATATGGTCTGTGTTTAAATTGCGGATGATTGGATTTGTTCTGAATTCAAGTGAAATAAATGCAACAGCGACCTTTTTAGAGTTTACCTGTGAAGCGGTGTCTTTTAGCTGAATAAAATATCAGGTTCTGGTCTACTACAGACAGTAATTTGATACGAAATAGGCCATTTTCTCTTGGTAATGTGTTAAACAATGTTATTACTGGTACAATTTGGGACTGCAGGAAAACACCACCTGTTGAAAATACTGTCCCTGTGGTGCTAGCTTTGTTTATTACCTGATTTCTTTCACTCTGGCCCTCATTGTGATGTACACAAACAGTATGTAGCAGTCACTTTCCATATCTACACTGTTTGGAATGTACATTTTTTAAATTTAAATTAGGATGACAAAATATCATATTATAAACATTATTATCATCAACTCATTTTAATTATATGATGACAGTAATCCCCGTTTATATATAATAATGTTGAAAAATAGCATCATTACCATTGGCAACAGTATCATGACTCAAGTTAGGCACATTATGAAATGACATACAATCAAATCTTTCTTGTCTTGCTTTTAAGTAGCCTACAGCATGCTGGCAAAATTGTAACAGTTCAAAACTAAACATGCAACACATTGCAATGCAAAGCAGAACATGAACTAAACATGAGCGAATAACGTGCATAAAGACTGTATATTACATACATTCATGACAACACAGCATGCAGTAAGTACCATGGGATTCCATTCTCCGCCGCCTTGAAATCTTTGTTGATGCCTAATCAAGTTCCTATTTACACTCAAGAGTTGTTTCAAGTGACAGCGAGCTGATCTCATGGCCCTGAATAATGTATCTGGAACCTTTCCCAATAGAGCATAACCAAGTTCTATCAGTATTAGATCAAAGTCTGAGGTCATCTGGTAGCTAAAAAAAAATGGGAATGCCTGAGGTGCCTGAGGGATCACATCATCCCAAGACATGTGAATTATAGATTGGTTCGGGTCTCGTAAAGAAATCACAGTTCACACAGACAATACACATGGAAAAACACTGTGAGACACACATGAATTCACACACACAAACATTCAGCCATGTTAATAATAGATGTGATTTGTTCTGCTATACACCACATTTCTTCACATTTTCTTCCTCTGTCTGTCTATTTTAAGGCTGCAAGTAACAATTATTTTCATTATCCAATACTCTGTGTATTGTTTAGTGTATAAAATAACAGATAAAAATGGAAAATGTCCATCAAGTTGAAATGATATCCTCAAATTGCTTGTTTTGTCCCAAAAGTCCTAAACCCAAAAATATTCAATTCACAAGAATATAAAACAGAGAAAAGCAGGAAATCCTCACATTTGTGAATTGAAACTGAAATCGTTCAACACCTTGTTGAAAATACATCTTGGTCCCTCCATATTACATGTAACATATACTGATATGCATGCACAAGAATACACATATTCTTGGGCTCCAAAAGCAAAAAAACATTCTGTACTGTATGTACTTTTGGCATGATTCATGACTCTCAGAAAATATGTGCAAACACATTTCGAGTACACTATACAAACTGTAAATGTTATTCTACAAAGGACTACATGACTACAATATGAAAACACATAACTTGTTGGCGCTGCAGTGTGACGTGTGTTTAAATATGTACCCCGCATTTGTGGAATTATTAGATTGGATGTGAGGTAACCTTTACAAGTCTGTCATGTGGAATAGTCTTGTTTATGTGCGGACATGTTGCATGTATGCGTGAATAATTTACATGGAATATGGTACCATGCACAGCTGACAAGGATGTCACATGGGAGATGCCCAGTGAATCAGTCCCAACGCTCTAGTGTTATTCTCTCCTGCATTTGTTCATGTGTGTCTATGAGGGTTTGTGAATATATTGGTCATGTCAAAAAGCCTCAGTGGAATGCCAACTAGCCAAAATATGTGTGCATGAATCATATCAAACCGTCCTGGTGCTTTTATGTGTGGTTCATGCAAAAACATGCAGACTTTACAGCAGCACTCTGATGTGTCTCTGCAGGTTAAGACACACAGCAGGTACTTATCATGTTGAGAGTCTCCAAACTAGTGTCTCTATGTCTCATTAAAAACGCGACAGTGAGGTGTTGAGCAGTGTATTATTATGAGGATGGCTGAGAATGGTCTGGAATGTTGATTTGCAAATGAGATCAGATTGTGTATAGCCTTACTCTGTGCAGATTAAAAAAGAAGAGGAAGGACATAACCTGGACGTGAGGGAAGCTGGACTTTGAATAAGGATGCTCCATTCATGGCACTGGATAAACCCTTGTTATGCTTATGTATTGAATACTGTGTTTAAATTCATTCACATTCCTATTTTTTGTTATTAGGCAGTAATAACAAATAGTATTTCTAATATAGGGTTACATAGTTTTTCATTAATTATGTAACCAAACACAGAAACAGAATACATAAAAAATAAAAATGTCTCTATATTTTGGTGAGTCCACTGTCTCCTTTATCACAGCTTGCACTCCAACTGGCATTGACTCTACAAGTTTTTGAAAAATATGAGAATCCACATTATTCAAGCAGTCTTTTTCAGCACATCTCAGGGCGAGTCCAGTGATGTTACAGTAGCTTTCACCTTTTGCCTTTTCAAATATTCCCAAAGATGTTGGGTAAGGTTGACGTCTGGTGACTGTGAAGGGAAAGCCATGCATGTCAGCACTCTTTGCTCTCCGCTGGACTTCAAACAGGCCTGGCACAGTGTCACCGCATGTTTAGGGCCATTGTCCGGTTGGAAAATGAATCCTTTGCCGCACGACTCTATGCCAGAAGGGATGGCTTGCTTCTGAAGAATAGGGTGGTTCTTCTCCGTGGTCAGTGTTCATCCTGTGTGAGTCACCAGTTCCTGAAAAGGCAAAGCATCCCTACATTTCCACCACTATATTTGACTGCAGGCTTTATGCCCTGTTGCATTAACCTCTGATGTGGTGCTTTAGGTCGGCTTGGCCTTGCTTTGGATGGAAATGACTTTGCCTGTGAAAATCTCCCCAGGGTGGGTTGTACTGCCACTGCACAAAGTTTCAATTTAGCTGCATTGTGGAGCCTAGACAGTTTGAAATTATTTAGTCCTTAACTGCTCTTCTGACATCATTACAATAAAATAAAACCCATTTTTTCAGCTGAAATCTAAATTTGTGTTAAATCATTAGCAGTTGCAACAATACACTGCATAAGACAGCAGATTATTTTAAGTGAATACCTGAGAAAACCATACCAGATGGGATGAAGATATACTGATTTGATACAGTATCATTTCTACAGATGATTTGTATCAGATCAAAATCATACAGTACAGTAGATTTAGACATGAACACAATTGTATGTACAAAGTATCTATCTGTTATGCCTTTCGGAATATAGTATTATAAAACATTACCGTACCTAATTAAAAATTTCTCACACAACAGGCATATTTTTACTCACTCTAATGAGGTTTGATAGCATCCAGGAACAAAAATATGTCTCACCTCTGACTGTCTGACCTAAATTTGTCAGTTGATGCCCACGGCATTGAAGCACAGAAAAAAAAAGCTCATTTCAGATTGTCATCTGCCTCCATCCATCTATTTTACCTTGCTGTTCCAACAGCAAAAAGCGTTGTAAACCATCTGGTGAAAACTGAACACAGTGTCATTCTGCCATTTAAATCCTGTGTGTCTGCCTGTGGTTCTATCTCTTGCTTAGAATTGCTTACTTGCTTACTTAATAATATAAAGACTGAGGTAAATAAAAACAACATTGCTAGAGAATACAAACAAATAATTCACTAAAGAGCGACTCAATTAAACAAACAATTCATTGGATTGGATAAGAGTGATTATTGCTTATTTAATGCACTTAACCAAAATTACCCTGATTTGATAAATTTGTTATAAGGCATGTTGGACTGTCCTTATTCTTCTACATGGTGAAAAATAAACGACAGAATCACACAGTAAACATTCAAAGTAAATTTGGTGACACATCCATTTGCAGAGAAAGAACATGAGATGTAGTTGAAAGCCTATATGTCAATATGTGCACCTTTTAAAATTAAGACTTAAAATTCTTCTGTTTTTTGACATTTCATTTATTTGACTAAATATGTGATATGAGTCGCAATATTCTCGTATATCCAACACTGAAGACGATGGTGATGTCAAGCTATGAGCCTACTTTTAAAAAATGATAAAATTAAATCTTTTTTTACTGCAAAATGAAACAAATAAAATCCCACATTAAACAGTTTTTATTTTTGTTTCACTCGATGTCGAGTTACTGAACTCCATTTTGGAAAATATGACTTTTTTTCTTTTTATTTGATTCTGAGCATTTTATACTAATTATTGCCAAAGCCAGAAAAGTCTTCATTTATCTTGATTATTACTTCTAAGCAGCTCATAGTAAACCTACATAAGTGTTTTCAGTTTATTTTGACTGACTCAACCTCTTCTCATAACTGTGTTGGTGTGTACAGATCATGCTCGATTGACATCTCCTTCACTTATACAAATTTTATTGCACTTTTACAGGACAACTTCCACCTTTTATCATTCTCATTAGCACATATAGTTTGTTGATCTCACGTAACTCACACTGTGACTCTGTCCAACTTCAAACTGAGCAGTGGTCTAATCAGCCAGAATAACTGAAAACACCTGTATGAGTACAGGGCCTTCAAGAGACTGACCCACTTGAATCGGCATAATTAATAATTGATGAACTGATGCAATGAATGAACATCATAATTGACAACCATCTTTTCAGCAGCACAATGGAATTCTGGGGCCTTCAGGTCTTCAGCTGATGTTTTGGTGGACTAAAAGGGGGAGAGAGAAGTCAACTAAACAAAGAGAGAGTTAAAGACGATGCTTGCGTCATAGGGATTTGGTAATGGAAAAAAGGTGAATGTGTGTCTGAAGGACAGAAAAAGAAGGATAAGGAAAAACCAAGTTGTCTCTTGTCCGAAATGTCAACAGTTTACTATTGTATCTGTATCTCAACTTTCTTCTCTTTTTTTTCCTCTTTTGGCAAGGTGTGTGTAAGAGTGTGCATGCAGTAAAGCCCAGTCTTCCTGCTCTTTCACATTACATGCTCAGTAAAGGGTGTTTGTGTATGTGTGTATGTGTGTGTGCGTGTGGGTGTGTGTGTGTATAGACATCTGAAAGCCCATCTCAAGCTTTTTCAGGCAATAAATCTTGTTACAAGGTATGTGTGTGTGTGTGTGTGTGTGCGTGCACATGTGTATATGTGAGTATGGTTGTGCAGACCTTTTCTGCAAGGTGTACTTACAAACATACAGAGATCAAAGTAACTTACTATCACATAAAATGGAAGCGCAGTAGGGTGGAATCAGCGGTTTTCAACCTGGCAGGCTTGGCCCTCCAGGGGGTTACCAGATGCTTGTTGCGGGTTGTAAGAATATTTAAGTACATGGGCAGAAATTCTCTTCTTTCCTTTACTCTTCTCCTCTCTTATATCGTCTGCCTTCTCTTTTTTTTCTGATGTTGCTGCCTCTCCTCAATCCATTATTTTCCAGGGTCATGATACAATAAAAGACACCTGTGGAGTGGGAAGCAATTCAGTACAGAGCAGTTATTTAACTCTGTTATCATACCATCACTCTAGACATGAACATGAAGTAAAAGGCACCTCAGTACTTGCCAAATAAATCATTACTCACTCACTTTAATATCAGCCTCTGGTGTGTCTTCATAGAAATATTCCAAGACAAGCATAAATTTGTGATGTGTGTAGTTTTAATGGTATGAAATCAACATCTTGCCACAACAATTGTCTAAAAGCTTAATTAGTCAGTGATCTGAAGAGAGTCATCGTTATTATTTAGTCAGTGCAAGTTAACGGAGGCTGGCCCAGTTAGAGCGAGAATGAAAGGCAAGGACGACAACATCAGCATTTGATGAACAATCTTCTTCCACTGTGTCAGGCACACAGAAAGGACACACAGACTGATGATTTTGAGGTTGGGACTGGAATGGATATTTGAGTTTTGAACTGGACTGGGACATTAACGTCACTGTTGAGGTATGTGTGTGTGCACAGAGAGTGTGGGAAACACCAGACATGTCTGAGTTAGTTTCAATATCAGAAGTTTGTCTATAAGCTGGTTAATAAGCAGAATGGTGTTAAAATGAAGACTGCTTTAGTTTTGAGTAAGATGTTGGGTAGTAGTTTCAGATTTATGACGTGGGAGTGACATGTATCTAAGATGGTGGGGGCGAGTTCTGGAGGGATTTCCTCTTGTTGCACCTCATGGATCATGTGTGGGCGGGGATATCTTTTGGAAAAAGGGAGTGTTGAGGGAACGGGGTGGATGGATAACAGGTTTATTTGTAATGTTCCCATCGTCCCGTTATGATTTGGCAATATCAGTACATAAGAAGCTGAATTTAGTTGTACTTAATCAAAAAAGGATGACAAGGGCAGAATGGTATGTATACTGGCAACCACTGATGGAGTAAAAGTTAAATCTGTAATGTGTATGCTCCAAACAAAGATGATAGCAATTTCATTCACATGGTTAACAAGACTAAGGGAGAAATTCAGGAGGGTCAGATGTTGATTGCTGAGGACTTTAATCAGGTGCAAGAATTAGACCAAACAACATATCATAAAACTCGGCCAAGGGATAGATTAGCCATACAAATGATGATGAAAGACCTTGGTCTGGTAGACACATGGAACGTGGTCAATCCCAGAGAAAAAGAATACACCTTCTTTTCACATATGCATAAATCATACTCAAGGATAAACTATTTTCTAGTCTCTAGCAAAATGATTGAGGAAGTGATGGATTGTAAGATTGAGGTGATAGCTTTATCTGATCATGCTCCAGTAGAGTTAAGCATACTGATAAAGTTGAGTGGAACTAGGGTAAATAGGTGGAGACTGTATGCATCGCTGCTTCAGGATCCCACATTCAAGACTGCTATGTAAACCTACCTTAAGGATTTTTTCGATCATAATATTGGCTCAACTGAGAGACTGGGGACAGTGTGGGAATCTTCAAAGGCATACATATGGGGCAGGATAATTTCACACACTAGTTCTCTGAAAAAAACTGTCCAACACAAGAATTAAAGTGCTTGAATCTCAGATTAAAAACATGGAGAATTAGTTGTCACAACTCTACAGTGACAATTGGTTAAAAGAAATTTGTGATTTGAAATATCAGCTAAATTAGATAAACAATAAGAGGGCAGCCCTCTTTAGGTTAAAAACAAGCCTCTGTAAAAGTGGAGAAAAATCTGGCAAGCTGTTGGCAAGACAACTGTAACAAAAAAGATGCCAGCTTTTTAATTCCATTGATTAATGATGAGAGGGGGGAAGTTTAAAAGTTTCTATGAAAAATTCGTATAAATTACAGTCAACTGTAGATCTTCTGGTGTCACCAGCCCAGGTGGAGATGTTGGATGCATCTGTAGATGAGTCTGAAATTAGGGAGGCCGTATTGTCAATGAGGTCCAGTAAATCACCAGGTTTAGCTGGCTTTCCAGTCAAATATTATATAAAGAACATTGATGTAGTAGCACCAGTTCTGACCAAGGTGTATACAGAAGCGCTGGCAGAGGGACAGCTCCTACCAATATTCAATGATGCAGAAAAAGGCAAGAACCGTTATAAGGGGGGCAGCAGTTCTTATGAATGGCATTACTTTCCCCTCTTTAATCTGGGATGTAAAACTAGGCAATGTGATCCTCTATCCCTGTTGCCCTTTACTCTGTGAAACCACTGGCAGTGTCAATCAGAGATGATTTGAGAATTAAGGGAGTGCTGGTGGGTGGCAGAGAGCGTTATTTGTTTTTATATGCAGACGACATCTTGTTGTTACTATCAAACCCAAAGTCCTCTATTCCAGGTGTCATGGGCATTGTTGAGAATTTCATTTTTGCTCTGTCTGTGTTTGTGTACTTTGTTACCTGAAGATTACCATGTGGAAAGTAGGTTTTGTACTGTAATGTTGCAGGGTGTTTGAAAATAAAAATAAAAAATTTAAATGATGAAAAAAGGCCATGAATTTTGTATTTTCTCTTTTTTTTCTGATTGTAATTTAGGAATTTATCCTTAGTCTACATTTTCATTCATTATTCATAAAACAGTCTGGATTAAAGCAGTGAAAGACCCCAAATGTAAAAACATAAAAACCTGGGAGACAAGCTTGTTTAAACATAACATGTAGGGACCAAAAATGAGTAGTCTGTCACCCTGGGACCTATAAGCTCATTCAACGATACTACCACTCTTCTCACATGGAGATTCTAATGAGTAAATGTTGTCTTCCCATCTCATTAAAACATATTAGCACTCTTGTCATTTGGGGACCCAAACTGAGCAAAGTAGTCGCTTACCCTGGAAGCCAGGCTCATTACAACATACTAGTACTCCTGTCATGTGGGAGCCCAAAATGAGTACATGTATTGTGTCACCCTGCAACCAAGGCTCATTAAAGCATATTAGTACCTCTGTCATGTGAGGATAACAGAGTCTAACCCATTTTGGGTCCTGACCTGCAGTTTAAAAAATGAGACCCTGAGTTGGCCATAAGGGAGCAGCAACACTATCTCCTGGTCCAAACTCTTTTGGCACTCATTGGACTATATTTTTCCCATCAGTCATCCTGTTCCTAATAGTGCCGAGAGAGGGCTGGCCCAGAGGTCATTCAACCAATCAGCATCTAATGCTGTAAGTGGAAAGTGGGATGATTATCTCTTTTTCTTCTCGCCTGCTCTCATTGTGATTACATCTTTCTCTCCCTCTCTGATTATCTTTGTCTCTCTCTCTCTCTTTCTCTCTCTCTTCTCTCTCTCTCTCTTTACCTCTTTCATTCTGTTCCTGTCTCACTCTTATTTTTCTCTCAGTCTATGGTTATCTCTTCATGTCTCCCCTCCTCCACTTTTTCAAAGTCTCCCTCTCTCCATCTTTCATTAATCACTATGTCATTCTCCTATAGAAAATGTAGTTAACAGACAGATGACTGCAATCAGCTCCAGTTCACCCTCGGGTCAGTCAGCACATATAGACTGTGTGTGTGTGTGTGTGTGTGTGTGTGTGTGTGTGTGTGTGTGTGTGTGTGTGTGTGCATATGAATGCATGCACATAAACCTGTGTGTGTGTGTGCACATAGAGCCTAGTGTGTGATTGTGTATGGTTAAATTTACTATGCCAGTGAATATGTGACTTCTGTGTATATATGCGTATGCGTGTGCATATATGAGAATGTGTGATTGTGTCCATAGTGTGACAATGATTGAGGCGTAGCGCTTTCCTCTTCATGAGTGATATGTCAATTCACAGTTCTATTAAATCCCACAGTGGATTGGATGGCATATGATCTGCATATTGTGGCAATATTATTATTGCCAGTGTTCTGATGAAACCGCTTTTCTTGTATATCATAATTGAAATGATTCACATGTATTAAATATATAGTGACCCTGTGATCATGCCAGGCTGTGGTGATATACTTTAAAATGTCAATTTTGGAAACCAGTTTCTGCAATTTATATAAAAGAAGGTTTCTACAAAATAATGATAATGTGTTGAGAGTATTGTGTTGAGATGAAGAATGAAAAGGAGAGGCACAGAGGGTACAGGAGGGAATAAAAGGGGGAAGGGGGAAAGTAGAAGGAAATGATGTAGACTTTCAGAGGGGAAAAACAGAGTAGTATGCACTGAAGATAAAATAAGGAAAGGAAAGAGGTCACCTAAATCCGGCCTGGTGAATCATGGTTCTTAATTTAAATATATTTACTCACTGACCCTGAAATGGTCTAAATTTTGTAATTTGGACAGTGTAGTCCTCTGTGACTTGAGTGAGCTTGAGTGTACCGTCATGAAGCACTGTGACCTGATGATACTGACATGAGTAAAGCAACCATTTCCTTCCTTTATCGGTTGGGAGCAGTGTGTATGATGAGGACTTGAATATGAATGGGCTAGGAGATGAAGAGTTCAGGGAAGCAGCCCCCAAACAAAAGCTACGCCAGTAACATGAATCAGGAAATTCAAAATATCACATTGTTAAGATGAAAATATGAGCAGCGGTGGAGACAAATGATTCATGTGGCAGGATCCCAGGCTACAGGGAAGGAGAAAAAAGGGATTTGCAATGTTAATTGGTGTGGGAACAATATGTCTAATACTTTCAGACAGAGAGGGATGTTGTTGCAGGGGTGGAAAAGAGAAAAAGGAAAGCCGAGAGAACAGGAGATACGACAGGAGATTACAAGAGCAGGGGAGAAGGGAAGAGAAGGGATGAGAGGAGAGTCCAGGAAAGAAGGTGAGAAAAAGTTAGGGAAGCAAGATTACTGTAGAAGAGGAGAAGAAGCAAGAGAAAGCAAGAAGTAGAGGAGAGATGGTGGGGAAATATAAAGCAAGGAGGGGATGACCAGGGAGAACAAGAGTGGAAAAATTCTCCTCTAAAGGGAGGAGGTAACTAGGGGATATAAGAAGGGAGAGTATGAGAGGAGGGGTGCAGAGGACAGAAAAGCCAGATGGAGTTAGAGGAGGAGCAGAGAAGAGTACAGACAATGAGGAGGGGGAGAGCAGATGAACAGGAAAAGGGTGGAGAAAATCAGGGAAGAAGTGTCCTATTTGAGAATAGATGATGTAATTTATGCTCCAGAAAAGAATCCAGGCATTTTATAGTGACATCCCCTAAAGCGAAACAGGTCAATGGAGACAACAGGAAAGGAGGGATGACATGGGACAGAGGAGAAGTTAAGATTAAGAAGACAAATGGGTTGGTGTATGGTGTGGTGTAATTTAAGTAGGGGTTGCATGACTCCCATATGAATTCCATCCACATTGGAGTAGAATACATTATGCTGAGCTATAGACCCAAGGTCACTAACAGGTAGACCGTGGTCCAGGTCCAGACCCAGATGCCATCCAATCTGGACCCAGACCTATGACTGATAAATTATTGAGAATTACTCAATTTTGATGGAGTGTTTCTATTTTACCGGCATAGCTTTTTCTAGTCTTTATGGCACTGGTTTACCAGCCCTGGAAACTTAGAGACCATGTGTTGTAAATCATCTCACGTGATGCTACTCAGCCAATCAAATCTGTGCATTCCAATAAGCATTACGACTTGAGTCAGTGAGTGAGATGCACGCACTGAGGGGAGATACGAGATGAGAGACAACAGTCAAGAAGGGACGGACTCTTACATGTTCATTCTTCCCATGGGCAGGTCAAAACCAGTATGTCTCATATGTTATGTCTGAGACCGTGGCGATTATTTAAAGCAGCGATGTGAACGAGACCAAGCACAATGGGCACAATGAGCAAACATACTCAAATCTAAACTGAGGGCACATAAAATATGAGCCTAATGTGATCGATCCACCAGAATCCTAACACATTTCAGATTTAAAATCTTGACAGGACAAGCTAGAGCTCACTTCTCTCACTGAACAAGAGAAAGTGGGGGATTGGGATATAAAAGGGAAAGAAAGAGAAAAGAAGTGTTAAAGCTTTTCAATTGTTAAGATGTGTTGAGATTGTTCATTATAAAATTGGTTGAGAATGTTGTGAAATGGAGTTAAAAAAGAAGAAAAAAGGAAACTCAAGCTCACTTTTTATTACATTTTTCTAAAATTAAGCACTTTATTTTAAGACACATTTTCAAAAGCTCTCTGGTATGTATTACATTTTTAAATGCTTATTTTACTTATTTTACCAGTTTGATGTGAAAATTGACAAAAAATCTTGTTGAAATATTATTTAATTGTACTTTCTTTTATTTGACTTGACAGTCAGTTGGTGACTACATACAGATGTTGATACAACTACTAGGCTACAATATATATGGCACTGAATCATGACGCAAGTTAGACATTAGGATGTTCTGGACCTTAATGTGCGGAAATTTTCTCTTCCTGGACCTCTTTGAATTTTAATTGAATACCCCTGATGTAAACTCGTGGCTACAACCCAATAATGTCAGAGGGTGCAACTCCACCGTGGCAGCCCCCAGCTACCTCTGATCCTACCAGCATGTACACCAAGGCTGCTGCTATCCAACCAGTAAAATTTCATTATGCAGCTAAATAGAGTGGATTGTAGCTTAAAAATGAGGAAATGGTTAGCAGTATGACACGATTAATACAGTAAGTTTTGCTATCTAGGTTAGTATCCTTGTTTATTGTCCCAGACTGGATCATCAGACTTTGAAGCTTATGTTGCTCCCTTACTCCCTTGTTGCTCTCTTCATTGATCTGTCTGTTCCCTGCTTGTGCAAATGTGTATAATTCAGGAAACCCACATAAAATCAGTTCCTGCATTGTTTCCCTTGCTGTGGTTTCTGTAGTTGCTGCGGTGGCAAGTTGAAGAAGTTAAACCATCATACTGAAAACTCAGACGGCAGCGGCTAGAGCTGTGCGTGTTCAGTCGCCCTCATCCTCAAATTAAGCCAGAGCAGAACAAGCACATAACGTTCAGCTACATAAACCTAACCCTAACCTGCCTAACCCTTTTGTAATGCAGACTGGTGTTCACTGGTTTGCAAAGCTGTTGTGATTTCCGGATTAGAGAAGAGAAAGGAAGAGCGAGTTGAGTAAAAAGAAGTGAGAGGAGTAACAACGAGGTGGTAGCTTCACAGGTTTAAAAAGAAGAGGGAATGGATAGGATTATAGGATAAGGAGAAAACAAGGATTTTCAACATCAGCGCCACAAGAGCAGATTAGACTGGGCATATGAGAAGAAAAAAAAGAGAGAGTAAGGGAGGACAGTTGATGAGTTAGAGCAGAGGAGGAGAAGTGGAGAAAACACAGGACAAGATGTGATGAGAAGAGAGATGACATTACATACATGTCAGTGGTAGATGGTGAAATTGAAGGCTGCAGAGCAGAATTGAGGAAGAGAAGGGTGGATGGATGTAAGAAAGGAGAGAGGGAGAGCAGGGAGGGGTGCAAGGTTTCATATGTCAGAGCTTTCACATGTTATATATCAACATAGAGGTTCCATGTGTAAGAAGAAGATGGGATAGGGAGGAGAGGAAATGTTGATTTCATCAAAAACAATGTCGTAATTTGCTGTTAATGAAGAGAACTGAGTGGGGGAGGAGATGGTTGATGAAAAGGGGGGAATAGGGTAGCTAGAGTGGAGAGAGGAAAGTTGAGAAACAGCAGTGGGAAGGGTAAGAGAAGCAGGAAATGAGAGCATACATATGAGCAGAGGAAATGAGAGAAACAGAGAAAGAAAGAAGGGAAACAGTAGTCACAGGAATGAAGGATGTGTCCATGGTGGTCATGTGTTTGCTCCACAGGTGCCACAACTGGCTAACCCTTCCTTTCTAAACTGTATTGATCACTCACATTCTGTCTGAAACAAATTCTTAATTAATGAGCCATTAAAATTTATAAGAGATGGGGAAATTGAGAGGGGCAAAAGAGAGAAGTTGAGAAACAGAAATGTCATTTGTCACCAGAAGGTGTAATTATTTGCTGCAGAGCAGGATGAAGCAGCATTTTTTTCCTGGTATGAGGATGAATATTAATGAAACATTAGTGCTAAAGAATAGACAGATGGGAGCTGTATACAGTAGATGAGTGCAAAAAAAGCACATAGGTGTTATTAAAACATTGGCTGTGGGCCAAACCAACCATTTTGTAGCAGGTATTTACAACACCTCCACAGCTAAATTCAAAAGGGTGAACACAGTCATCCAAGAAAATGCAAACCATCAGTCTAATAAATCTTCAGTTTTGTGGCACGGGTTAAAGGAAAGTATGCAGTGCAGCCATATCTTTTTCAGTCTGTCTTGAGAGTACTATACGAAACCCAGTGATTCAAATGGTAAATGGACTGCATTTATGTAGCGCCTGTCTAGTCTTCTGACTACTCAAAGCGTTTTACGATACATGTCAACATTCACCCAATCATACATACTCTGATGGCAGAGGCTCCCATGCTAAGTGCCAACCTGCTCATCAGGATCTAATCTAACGCACATTCACACACACACACACACACACACACACACACTTGCACACCGCTGGCACAGCCATCAGGAGCAATTTTGGGTTCAATATCTTGCCCAAGGACGATTTGACATGCGGACTGGAGGAGCCGGAGATCGAACCGCCGATCTTCCGATTAGTGGCTCTAGCTCCTGAGCCACAGTCGCCCCGATTCAAGACGAGATACCAACAATACTAAATATGATACTGATGAACATTGGGAAAATATGTTAAGACATGCTTATCTTAATACTTCTTACTCATTACCATTGCTCCATTCCAACCACATGTGGAAAAACTTAGCAAAAATCCACACACTAAAGTACTGTTGCCTCACAGTTAGAGTGTCCTGGGTTTGAATCTACTGGCAACTGTGGCCTCATTCAACTCTAATTTTGTCAAATTATTGGCTAAATGTTGCATGCATTGTTGGATGAGTATTACAGCATAGATAATGCTTTTTATTTCAGCCAGAATACCCATTAAATAGGTAACACTAACCCTCCAATCTGTACTATGCTCAGACAAAAGGATGTCTTTGCATAAATCTGCAGATGGCTAATATTCACACACATAATGCAAACTGCCCCTGGCATACAGAAAGTAAATGAATGTGTGTGTGTCGTGTATGTCTGTGCATGAGTGCTTTTTTGTCTGCAATCAGCACCAAAGTTCACTCAGGGGACAAGCCTTTGGGGAGGAAAGGTGATGAGAAGAGAAGAAAGGCAAGTGTTCTGAAGAGGGAAAAGAGATCGAGACAGAACTGAAAGAGACTGATTCATAACTTAAAGTAATCCACATTGATAAAAGGCAGATTGGGCGATAGAGAAAACATTTCAAAACATTTCATGAATTGTTACTGAAGTCACTTGAAGCTTTGATTGCCTCCTGTGCTGTTCACCTTAGATGAACTGTATCAGAAGTTCCTATTAAGTGCTTTTTGCATTCCCTCAGCTTTTGTTCTTACTGTCTAATGCTCTGTCAACAGAATTTACTCCCTTGTGTTTATCCTGCCCTTGAGTCAGCCCCTTGACCTGGTAAACATTTCACTCTCTTTTACTTTCCCATTAAATGTTAAACAGCATAAATTAGTAAAGATGGAAAAGAAAACAAATGTGATGGCATAAGCAATAGCTTAAAATTTGAAGTTTTGCCTCCTGCTTTGTTGTTGTTCTTGAGTGGGCAGCTGGTGAGAGATGTCCTCATCTTTGCAATAATGACTGGTTCATACTGGTTGCGTCGGGGTGTCATAGAACACATGCATAAGCTGTATAATGTTGTTTGACTAGAATTTAGCCTTCTTTGGGAGTTTGTGTTCCTCTGATCTGCCGCGATAAGGAGTGACATTTTTTATGTTGCAAGCCCAGAGCATTTACTCCTCTATTCCAAACCTCTTCCAGGTTTTCTGCTTGGCGTATGTACGTTGCAAAGTTGCCCTGAATGCCATTTTGTTTTCAATTAGAGGTCAATAAAGCTAAGCAATGTAGACAGATGGGCCAGCAGTGACCAGTACATGTTAGTGCCCTCTCATGACAGAGTCAGAGTGTGATTATTCAGTCACAGTTTTACCTTAACTGTTAAAAGTGAGACCTCACTTTAAGGGATGACAATTACTTTGAGGGATGGCAATTAGAGCTGTTTTCCTTTAGTCATAGATTAAAGAAGAGCATAGTCTAATTTCGATGAATTCTAGTCAGAATAAAGCAATTTTACATAGCATTTGACTTGCCTTTATGCTGATTCTGTTTCGTAGTGATTCCAAGAATTGCTAAAGTTTCAATCCAAATCAGACCCAATTCAATTGCACTCAGAAATTTGCATGCTGTAACCCATAGCCTGGCGCTGATACAGGCATTCAGTGCTACTGATAGAGATCACATCTTATAGCAAGGAAAGTATGCTTTCCTATATTTAACTTTTATTTTATTGCTCTGTGTCTAACAGACTAACTTCTTTTACTCCCTAAACATACCTAACCCAGCTAATAGCTATACTAACAATAATTCAGTTACAAATACTGAATTAAGGTTGATTGACAAAGACCAAATAATTTGACAATAGCAAGGTTAACTCCTGTTTCTTGCCAAGTAAACAACCCTGATTGAAACAGCAGATCAACAGCTCAAAATTTTGACCTTTGATTTTAACTGTCAGCATTTTAAGTCTCTTAAGTCTCTCTGCAAAACTCTGTCACTCTGTCCACAGGGATTAACAGCTTGTTACGCTCACTGCTTCTACACCAATTACTCACGCATTTTACTTCATACTTCTATAGCGACCAGCCTTCAGAATTATATCACCGCCCACCTGTCAAGAGCTCATTCATGTTTACCACAGTCAACAACAATAATCCAGTCACAACTCCCCAAAAACGAGCACAGTGTGAAACCAATCTCAGAGAAATCTGTTTGTGTTTCAGAGCTGCCAGTGTTAAGTGTCAAACCCACTACACTTGTTTATATTTCATATGTTGTGTTTATTGATTCACTGAAGTTTATTCATTCAAGTTTATAAAAAACGTTCTGTTATTCTCTTGTAATCTTGTGATCAAAAACATTGATCTGAAGCTCAATTCTGAGGCAGTTCTGTAAATCTTCTAATAAACGATAAATATAGAAACTTTTGATCCACCCAGAGCCATTTCAGGCTTAAAGGACTAGTGTGTAAAATTTAGGAGGATCAATTGGCAGAAATATTGGAGCAATGGAATATAATATTCATAAGTATATATTCATTCGTGTATTTTCCCATGAAAATAAGAATCGTGTTTTTGTTACCTTAGAATGAGCCCTTTATATCTACATAGGGAGCAGGTCCTCTTCCATGGAGCCCACCATGTTGCACTGCCTAATTTTTACAGTAGCCCAGAATGGACAAATGAAACATTGGTTATAGAGAGTGCCTTTGGTGTTTTTAGTTTTGTGGCCACCGTAGATCCTCCTACACACTTGGAAGGGGAGGCTGAGGCAAGGGGTATTCAGTTGATGGCAATCTGTAATCACAGCTAGATGCCACTAAATTATTACACACTGGTCCTTTTAAAACAACAACGTCCGGTAAGACAATACCCATTTCCGGTGAAAGCCCTGCCCATTCTGAATACAGATACAGATAATTTAGTCGATTGAACAGATACAAATAATGGTGTACTTGCTCATCCCTAATGCATACTGAGTGTTGCCAGTCCTGGTAGAACAGTGTAGTTTTTCTAACTGTGCAATTTGAACTAAGCACCCCCCATTAGTCTTTGTGGTAATCTGTTACAGCCAACATGTCTTCCAATCCTAACACATCCACCCACTGGGAGATCTTGGCCAACACCCTCAAGATCTAGGGGCTGAACCAGCTGAACAGCCACACAGTTAAACTGATGGAAAACACCCTGGCACACCACCTGATCACCTAGCTGAGGCAGAGTGAAAGGGAGATAGTTCAGGTAGAGCAGAGGACCGAGGCACTGACTGAACAGAATATACACCTACACCAGGAGCTGTTCCAAACCAGGCAATGCATTGGACAACTGGAAGCTGAGGCCCAGACCTAGCCACCAGCACCACAGAACCAAAGGAAAGACAACAGACTCAATGCAGGGAGCCTGCAAAAGCCCCTCAATAACCTGCAGACTGCCACACAGTGCGAAGGACAATTAGAGTGCATGAGCAGAAAAACAAAGGTTGCAGCAAGCCAAACGGCTCAGATATAAGGTTGACCAGGAACTCAAAGACAAGAATTCGATGTTAAACACTTTGCAAAGCCATTTTGTAGATGACAGAAAACAGGCAGCTGACCTTAAACAAGAACTGAAAGAGACTAATAACTAAATTAAAGACTTTCAACAGAGTTGCCAAACTGACCAAAATTAACATGACTCTCTGAGAGAGTTAAAACACTCTTATGAAGTAAGCAGAGCAGGAAAGAAACACCACAGGCCTATTATCATCACATCCACTGTGCATTCTTTGGTTCCGAAAATGAATAGATCATGACTTCACCTAGGTGAAGTCTGGGTCACAAAGTCACCACCTAGGTGTCATGGCCTGCCTCTGCACCATAACAACTCAGCAGCTGCATGAATTAGTCTTCAAAGCCTACAACAATCAGAGGCTCAGAGCAGAGAAGACTTTCAAACAAAGAACTGTCCTGTGGCTCTCACAATCAAGAGCCCACGGGAGCCCATCCTCCAGCCAAGCAAAAACAGCACAACAGACAACAAATGTCCCCCTGTCATCAATCTTAACTCCCTCCAAACCAACTTTTAGCAGCAACACAACTTAGACTGGAGACCAAGATGTCAACAGAAGGACAAACACAATTGGACCTCACCCCTGCATTGAGCTACAGGCGAAAGCAGTCATCATATAGCTCCAAGCAAAACCATACAGGGTCCAGGAGGGCCAGCCTCATAGAAAATGAGCCGGGTGAACTGATACAGATGAATATAGAATTCCTCAAACAGACTGCCCTAGACCTGATCTCTGCACATGAATTGGCATATCCCTGACAGAAACCAAACTATGCAGCTCCCTGTCACCAGTCTCATAAAACCACCATAATGGTAAAGTCATGCTGTGTCTCCTCCTCAACGACCATAACCAAACCCTGAAGGACTCAGGTCAACACAACTTCTCCTTCCCCCTCACAGAAGTGCCTGCAAAGGAGCAAAGACCACAAACTCAACAAAAGAACAATTCCAAGTCCTCACCAAGCGCTCACCAACCAATTGGGACACAACGTCAACAATCGAAGACTTCAAGGAGCCTACCCCAAAACACAAACTGTCAGATACCACACTGACTAAATCCACAATAATTATAGTGCTTATTAATCATTTACAAAGTGGGGGCGTATTAACTTTCATCAATTTAATTAACATAAAAAAGACTCAACATCCTCTCACAGGACAGAAAAACCTTAATATTTTTAATTTACAGGTCACACCCACACACAAAAAAGGGTGCACTAACACTAACGTCGTGTTCAGTACCACTCTGCTTGTTTCCCTCTCAAAATGCTAAATATGCCATCAAAAATGCAAAATTAGAAATCATGCAATTGTTATAAGACTAACAACAGGAGGGGACTAACTCTGTCCGTCTGTTTATCAGGTCTCTTATACCAACTACATAATAGATAACTCTGCATCATTCATTCGAATCATTCAATAGACATGTCCTTGTGTACCAGTTTCCCCTTTCCCTCTTGTGTCTTGTTTGTAAAATGTTGTAGTTGTAATGTTTAGCATTTGTAGCTGTAGTATTATAAATAAATATGCTCATTTATCGCCAAGTCATTATCTTTGTGTATTCCTTTAAAGCAGAGATTAGAGGTCACTGTATCGAGAGTTCACAATTTCCGATACTTGGTTTATTTTCTTTCAATTGAAGGTGGTGCCCCAATTATTAATGATTGCAAAATTTAAATTCCAGTGTAGTGATCATGCCACAGAACATTCAGTCTGAAGTTCATGATGTGCTGGGCCTGATTGCCCTGAAAGGACAAGAGAACACACACTAAATCAGACACACTGAAGACAACAATAAACTTGCTGGAGCAAGCCTTTACAGTGAAATTTTGGGGTGAGCTCTACTTTCCAAACCACAAGTGCCATACTGCTAAATATTGACATCAATCTTTTAACAACTGTTAAGCTGCTTAAATCCCTGTGAGCATGCTGTATCTCAGTGGAGCAAGTTGTAAGACTTGAGTTGTAAAAGCTGCTCTGGATCCATTAAGTTTGCCACAGCAATAATGCTAGAAAGTCTGGACTTTCATGATTTGCTTTGTTTGTTGTCAAAAATTTCATGGATGTTTAAAATAGAATTACACAATTCCATTTTCATTCAACATAAGTATAGACGAGGGATAGCGTGAAGCTATAGTCTCATGAACAATGCTTGTAAAGATTGGTTGGACAAGTTACAGTACTTAATATTTTGGGTATTCACCCTTGTTAATGCAGTAGTTCATAAATCATTTTGCTATTCTTGATGTTATGTGATTTTGGAGCTTTTCACTGAATTTGTTTTGAATCTAGCACATCTTGTAAAATAATAATTATCATATTTTCACTTATTTGAAATACAACAATACAAGGAACACCATGTTCCCTGAACTAGAGTGTTAAAGGGAACATGTAGTGCAGAATTATAAAAAGGGAAATATTGAGGTTAGATTGAGATGAGAGATTATAAGGGAAACCCAGTTTCAACTGCAAAGTATCTTACATCTCTTCAGAATGAGAACTGTGTCTAATGTTTAAAAAAGCAAATACCTTTTTAATAAGTGATTTCACAAAAACAAAGACTCACTAGAGTGAAACAAAAACATTGCTTTAGCTGTTGAAGAATTGGACATATATTTATTTTCTTGTTTGTTTATTCTTGTTGATGTATAGGGGACAATAGGCTTTTTTTGAAGCAGAAAATTTGACTTGTTATAGTAGGAAAAGCACAGTTGTTACCAATAACATTAACAAGTGTAAAATTAACAGTGAGCCAACGTCCACAATACCAGGACCCTGAAATTGAAGCAGCTAAATGGAATTCAGCCATCATTAATTTTAGTACCTGTGCTTTCCCTACTGTAACATGTCAAAATTTCATCAGAAAACAGGCCCATGTATCACTTTGTGTTTCGGTAAGCTAACAGCTTAGTGTCACTCATAATCTATACAAAGCTAAAACAATTAACAATTAATATATAGTTATTGGTAAATATTAATATCTATGCAATACTTTTCAGTTTAACTCATGCCCGTTTTCGGTTAAAGTACCATAGACAGTAACATTTCCTATGCTGACTTGCTAAAAGATAGTTGAGGAAGTGAAGCACTCCTCTTTTAAAAAAATAATAAAAAGAGAAAAAAGCGTATTTATAATCATGACTCATGAAGCATATGAAGCACATGAAGCATGCTACTGATGAGAAAGACATCAGTGTCACATTGTGATTACTCTGCTGATGGCACACACACACACACACACACACACACACACACACGTACATAGGGAAAAAAGCATACACACAGATTGATAGCAATTATGATAACCCTCCACCATGTTTCTATCTCTTTCTCTCTTTCTCCCTTTGTATCTTTTGCATCATCTCATTATCTCATGTGGGAGAGAAAGAAAGAAAGATGAGGGAGATGGAATGGGATCAAAGAGTTGAATTGATTTGAGATGTGACTTGATTTAAATAGTCTTCCTTAATAGCAGACATTTTATTGATGTCACAAATTTGGAAGGTCAGAACACAATAATCTTCTATCATTCTTTTTTTTTTTTTGAACATTTGTAAAGCAGCTGTTTTTAATGGGTTTATTTTCCGCTGGCTGCCTCGATTAAATAAAAGGTCTATCCTGTAAACCCAAGTGGCCTTTAGCAGCAAGATGCACACAAAAACACAAGCAAACTGTTCAGAATGCTAAAAGCATAACAGCAATGTTATATTTCCCATCTTGAGTCTGATGTAACTTTTCACAACCTACCTATGACTTCCAGCGACTTTGACTGAGTACTTCCATCCCTCTTGACACATTTGTGTAGTTCATCTCAGACACCTCCAGGGATACTGCACATACTGTACTGTGGTTTCTGCTTCAGTGCTAATACGGTGTACAGTATATGTAACATATATGGCTGCTACCTACCAACCTTGTTTCCTAGAAATTACATTTATATACTGTTAAATTGCAACAGCAAATAAGTTATGAGGGAAACATAATGCTGTCTGGATTATGTTCTCTGTCAACATGATGAGAAAATGTGGTTGATTGCGGAAAGTGGTTAAGGCGCAAAAATGTTGATGCTGAAAGTAGAAAAGTAAAATGTTCACTGACAGTGTGTTTCATTCTTCAATTTTGTGGTGAAATATCTTGTTCCAATGCAATATCCGCTCGTAGTGACTACAGCACTTGTTTATGGTTATGGTAAGTTTGTGGTCTTGGTTTAATATAGAAAAAAATTCCCAGTGACTTAAAGTACATGACGTGTATATTAACATTCAACCAAAACTATGATCTTTCACTAAGCTCAACAAAAGTGCTTTTGTTTCTTAAGCCTAGCCGGCCATCCACCATTACCCCATTCCTACAAGGTCATTTATATACCTCATATATAAATGTAGTGCTTCATTCATTCCAAGAAACGTTGCTTGTGAACATAATTCGGGCAGTGATTACCAGCAATTTTCCAACGCAACATAATCAAGAAAAGTAGTATATAAGCGTAATTTCTAGGTTGAAGCACCTGTATTTTACTATGTTGGTTGATTAGTTTCCAAAATTATAATTTTGTGATTTCTTCTGAATAACTTTCTCTACATAGAAGATATATCAAGGGGCCTATAGTTTTGAATGAATAAATATGGTCCTCAGTGGAAATGTTAAAGAAAGGAGTGGAATGAGCTTTTAATGAGTTTGGAGTTAACCCAGTAGAACGCCACATCTTCAGTGATGACTGATGAGACGTGGGGTGTCTCCAAAGTATGCCTTCAAATAAATATTTGGTCTTATTGCATACTTTGTGTTTAACCCACTGCAGCAATCTGTCTCAACTGCCTCAGTCTCCAGACGACAACTTCTTTTAGTTATACTTTCTCTCTCTCTCTATCTCTTCTCTCGTCGTTTGACTTGTTGCCATAACATCTGAGACTAGTCTCCTCTGAAAGTTCTCGGTACATTTGACTCAATAGTTAACCTTTTTTAAAACTACCACAGCATCCACGCGTATATGTACAAATTCTGCCTCACACACAGTGACCTTTTGCCCCAAGCCAACAAAAAGGAAGGCAAAAAAAGGCAGCCTTTTTTGGAGATTCTTTTGCCTTTCATTGAAAGATGTACTAATGCTCATTTTCTCTTCCTCACATTTATTTATGGTTATCTATAAATAAATGCTGGTGCCACATTTAACTGTAATTGGAATCCATAACAGCCTGTGTTGTATTTTGTTACTCCAGTATCATTTCAGGACAAGTAAATATTCATAATCCTGATTCCCATTAGTGTGTATGTGTGTGTGTGTGTGTGTGTGTGTGTGTGTGTGTGTAAATGTTACAATGAAAACATAAAGAATATATACTAGTACTCCCATGAAAAGATACCCTACTTAGTATGCTGACTAATTAATTCAGCTCTCTGATAATTGAGATCCCAATTGTTCTTATCTAGGTTAATGTAAACAGGGCATTTACAGGCAACAAATGCAAAACAAAGTACTTCAACCTTTTGAAAAAGACTGTATTAGTAGTGTGTATGTAAATTTGCACTTATTTTAATGTTTTATGTCAGTGATTAATTTGCTGATCTGGGTAATTAGTATTTGTATTTGCTGGCACACGTATTCTCATGATCATCTTTAATAATATCATCATATTAATGTGCATGTAAACACTCACAATGGTGCACCTGCCAGTGTTTGGTTACTCCACTTCTCATCATAATACTTTATTCATTTATGACACATGCTTGTTGTGTCTGTCAAGGCCTGACTTGAATTCGCAGTCGTCCACTTTGCACATTTGGCACCTACCTACAGCACTGGAAACAGAAATTATGCAGCAGTGACAAACAGAGCTCGGGAAAAATGACAAAGTGGTGAAAATAATGTTTACATAATTAAAAGGCAAATTACGTGCAGTGGATTGCCAAATTTTAGGCCACTTTGGTGCAATTAAAGCACAAGGCTGCTTCACTGAGCTGTCAGTGAGGGACTGTGGAAAAAAAGAGAAATCAAAAGACATGAAATTTTACTCCTCTTCTCACGTATTGTCTAGCTTGCAGACTGCAGTCTTCTGATATCAAACAAAGTCATGTTTTGTTAATTTGATCAAAGCATTCTGATTGGTTAATTAGCTCTTATCTCATTTCAAAGCAGTGTATCAGAGCAGAAATGTATTAACATTGTTGTTTGGATGTTGTTTTGCTCATCCGCTGGTTTTGCTTTGTGTGATTCTATATTAGGATGTTACGAGCATACAGGAGTGCACATACACCCACACAAAAACAGATCCAAGTATAGCCTTTTCAGTCTGGATTCATTTCAACACAAAATTCTTTGTTCAGCAAAAGCAATGATTTAGCAGCCATGAATATAAAATTAATTTAATTTACAATAAGAAATACTGTACAAAGGAAGAAATATAAGAATATGAGAGAGAGAGAGAGAGAGAATTAGGCTATGAATTTAAAAATCCCTTTATTAAATTACTCAAGGATACAACAATTCAGCAGAAGTGTGCATTAAACCTGACAAATAAACAAAACACAAATCAATAAAAAACAGTCATTTATAGTTGATTCCATTTACACAAGTTTGGCTGTTATCACAAGTGACAACATAACAAATTCATGCAAAAACCCAAAACAGAAATACTAAAGAAAGCATGCACACCCCAAATGTTCATAAAAACTGCCAGCAGCCCAGTTAGCATCAGAACCACATCCTCTGACCCCTCACTCCTCACACGACTTTTTCTTCTTTTCTAAATAGCTAACTTGGCCAGTCTCAAAATAACATTCAGTAGAGTGTACAACTTTTTTATTTGCAGAGTAGTATGGACCATAGATAAAAAGACAAAAATGTTCCCCTGAGCCCTGAAACCATGACTGTAGTTGACTGAATAGTCTAACCAGTCTGGAACACTGAATAAACAGATGGTATATCATTTCTGTCTGCGAGCAGAAAGGACAGCCGTCCCCTGTGCCAAGATTGAGGTGCACCAGATACCTGTTTGTAGCTATGGCCCCATGTGCAATCATCCACTGGAGGTCACCTGTTTGTTTATCAACAGGGGGTTTGTACAGGGACGGCCAACAGCCTCTTGGGGATGATACCATGCTGGAAAAATCTGTCCACCTCGATATCTTCACCCCTGACAGTGAGCGTAGCTTTGAAACCTTCACGCTAATGTGATAAACTGCTTTTTTCAAAATCACCTTACTCCAGGGTCTTTAGAGACAGCACTACATCCTCCTCATCTTGCCACTGCCCCAAGAGACAGCCAGGGAAGGAAAGACATACTCATATTCATCATCCCATTGGTTCGATAGAGTATGGTTTTCAGCAAACACTCTGAGGGCTTTTGACAGGGAAGCACAGACCTCCTCCGAAACTGTAAAACAGTCTCTGAGCTGCACTGGCAAGTACAGTATCGTTGATCTCAGCCAGTGCTGTCCTGACCAAAAGAAATTCACGACTGTCCTCTGAATTTCTTCAACCAGGCCCCTTGGTGAAGGTCTGTGCCAAAGTCTGTGCCAAAGGGTTGAAGCAACCAGGTTATTGACAATTAGGACCCTTCTCCTGTAGGAAGGTTGAGGTAGCAGCCATTTCCATTTAGACTGTCTGACACACACTCTCTTCATAGCACCCTCTCAGTTCTTCCTCCGAATCTCCTCTGTTCCCAGAAAAACACCCCAAAATTTTCATGCCGTGCCTTCCCCAGCTGAGGTTTCCTGGTAACTTTGGCGTTTCCTTGTCTGCCCATTGCCCAGCCTGCAGAGCTACACTTTTTCCCAATTCGCTTTAGCTGAAGATGCCCTTTCATACATACCTAAACTACTAACCAGGAATTCCACATCTCTCTGATCTCTGACGAACACATTAATGTCATCAGCATAAGATGACACCACCTGCGAGGGCCTCTGAGGCAACCCTGGTATAGGTCCTAATAGCTGGGATCTTAATCTATTCAGAAGAGGCTCAATAGCTAACAAGTACAGCTGTCCAGAGATAGGACATCTCTGTCTAATGCCTCTCTGAACCTGTACTGGACAGCTTAGCCCACCACCTTCTTTCATCAAACAAAAAGCTTCCGTATACAACAAACCCAGCAGTGACACAATATCACCAAACCAAAAGCTCCTAAAATGGAAAAAAGAAGACTATGGTCAACCATATCAAAAGCTTTCTCCTGAACTAATGATACAATGAATCTGTTGGGTACAGAGTATGACTGGTCACTGTGGATTATAAATTCCAGAAAGTTTTTAAGCCTGTTGACCTGCACTTTTGAAAGTTTGTAGTCTATGCATAACAAAGCCACTGGTCTCCAGTAAATTTTTCACGTAAAAATAAACCTAATTCCAACTCCTTTTGTTGAAGCCTGTGACAGTCTATGCTGTTGTGAGTGAAAAGCCTGTTTTCCAAATCCTTGATTTCTTTTTCTAAACCCTGAATAACTCTCTTGACTTTCACTGTGGATTGACTTGTATTCTGTTGACAGAAAACTTGTATAAGTGCTTTTCCCACTTCCCACCACTGATTTAGGGACTCAAAGTCCTTCTTTCCTCCTCAGATTCCCCAGAACATCTCTTTCTGACAGAAATTGCTGTCCTGAAGCAGCTTAATATTAAAGTGCCAGTATGAGCTGCATGTAGTGGTTGCAGAGATATAAAAATCTGAAGTGACTAAGTTATGGTCAGTAAAACCTACTGTGTAAATGTGACTGTTCAATAACCTATTACTAAAACCATGTTAGATGTAAATCCTATGCAGCCTGGCTGCACTCACATTCCCATCCAACACCTTAACCCAGGTGTACTATCTAACCTGAGGATGTTTGACTCTCCATACATCTACTACACCTGACTCTGAAATCACCTGTGATAAAGTGGAGGAAGACTGTAAACTGCTCCTTTATTTTCTGAAAGATGTCCAGCCTGTTTGAGCCCTGATTCAGAGCACAGATGTTAAAGAAACAGAAAGATATGTCCAGTATTTCTGCTGACCACTAAAGCCCTGCCTGTCACTACCTCTGTGGTGGATATGATATTAACATCAAGCCCTAGAGAAAAGAGAATGGCTACACCAGCAGGGAAATTAGTCCCATGAGACAGAATATACTGGCCCTTTCACCCCAAACCCCAATCTATCTCATTCTCTTTGTCGCTGTGCGTTTCCTGCATGAGAACTATGTCCAAACTTTTTTGTGTAATCATTTCTGAAGTGACTGCCCTCTTCTGTCAATCCCTCCCACCATTAATATTCAAAGAGCCAACCCCCAAACCTTATGCATAAAAGACTGAGAGAGAGAAGATATAAACAGGTAGAGGAAACGGTAAGAGAAAGATCACCCAGTGCAACACATTTATCATGACCTTTCTTATGAAGTCTTAACCTCTTCGAACCTTTTCCTTTATTAGTCTTAATCAGCTTTCTGAGACTTGTCATGTGTTTTCTCAGATGGAAACATTTCTTTTCATCTAACAAATCAACACCAGCTACTTTCAGCAAAGTCAACACACTTTTAATTTTTTTTTCGTCATCTGGAAAATACTCAAATACTTTCACAGATTTTCTTAAAGTTTCTTCTAGGAAGCCTTTATTTCCTTTAGGGTGTACATATCTCCACTGTGTGACTATGAGCCTGTAACAGAGACAGACAGTCAGACTTAGTGTTGTACTCTACATCCTCACCAACAACACTCTCCACAACACACGACTTTCCCCCTCTCACCTTTGCACCAGCAGCCTGACTTTGGTCAGGCTCAGCTTCCGGCCCTTTTTCATTTTCCCCACTAACTTTCTGCGTGTGCTGGCGCACACCATGTAATATCTTTCCCTTTGTTTTTCTCTAAAGGAAACGTCCAACATCTGTGATGGACAGTTCAGAAACATGAACACCTGTCTCCTAAAAGACTGGACATGTTTCAGCTTATTGCTCTTACAGCCTAAGCCCACAGTCTTAAAGCTGCTCACCAGCTTCCTGAAGCGACAGCATCTTAGGGGACATGGCCCACCATCCGCCGCCAGACGCACACTAAATTACACTAACAACAGCCACAAATCACTACAAAACAATCGTACAATAAACATAGCAGGAAAAAAAAGAAGAAAAGTTTGAGAAAAATCACAAACTCTCAGCCAAACTCACCGCAGAGGACTGATATGAGACAAAGATGGAGGAAGGAAACTAAATTAGTAATTTTGACCAGTCAAGTTATGACCTCTGACATTTTTTTTTCCTTAAGCTTTATAGACCCAGAGAACTGACAAAGCAAGTTGTGTTTTTATGTAATATCATACAAATAGTTATGTATCGTACCTCTAGCACCACAAGGGCAACATCGTCAAGCTGGGCGTACATGCAAAATACACCCTCAAAACATTGAAGTGCATACACACTGCATTTTAAGATTGCAAGAATAAGTATCCAAATGCAGACTCCATACACAGGACTAGTATAATAAATTATGGCTTTAATTTGGGTGCAGACAGGCTTAAATTAGTAAAAGAGAAGCAGTTCAAGGCAGGAAATAACCAGAATAATTGGCTGGCCTGGCAGGCAGACAGGTTGTCAGGGTATGGTAAAAAAAAAATCAAAAAAGCAGCATAGACAATCTGACAAGAAATGTGTCATTCACTATTCACTAGATGACTATTAAGTGTGTTTGTTGTTTAATGTGTTGCCTGATTCACTATTCTGAAGAGTTATTACACCCAACTGATACGGTTTAGTGTGGCACATAAAATTCTCTGTCTAACAGTGAGTAGTAAAAAAAAAGGAAACAGACACACTCACTGCAGTTTGATTATATATACAGGAAGTAATGAATAATATGAGTCTGCTGTTTAGGCAGGTGTCCAGACCACAAGGGCTGGTGAGGAGATGAACAACAGGTGTGCATACAGAACATACAGAGGACACCTGCTGGACAGGTGAAGAATACCTAGAGAACAACCAGGACACATGCTTTCACACACACAAAAGGAGCCGGGAGAAACGGAGGCAGAAGGAGATGGAGCTGACATAGCTATGACACACACAGTGCTGGAGATTGTAGCCCCCAGGCGTACAATTGGGAAATAATTGCACAGTTCAATACCACTGACAATACTCAGAACATTTTGGAACCCAATTTCAATAAGCTATCAGGTGCAAGCACCTGGGACAGAAAATATTATTAGTAATATGTCAAGAAAAGCTGGCATGCATGTACGCTGAGTAACACAAATACACCACTGTGTCATCTGTTTCTAAACCCACAGAGAACTTTCAGGCAGAGAATCACTATTTATTCCAACCTTACTCAAATAAGTAGACTACTTGTCTTACTTGTAGGCAGTTTACCGCAGATAAAGCAACTCTGAAAAACTACACCATTCACATGAAATAAATTCCTATCTCTAACTCACTGATATCCTGGCTCTGAAAACACCCACCTAAGTATTTGGAAATATCTGCTAGTGCCACATTTATTGCTCAAATTGTCAAGGCTCGATGCTGGAAATCCCATCTTCAGACTGCCAGAAAAAAAATCTTTAATCCTTTGGGCCAAGGTCTACCTGTCCACCGAATATCATGGGAATCAGAAAAGCAGACAGATAAACAAACAGAAGCAAAAACATAATCTTATTGGTGAAAGTTTTTTCTTTCTTTCTTTCATAATAGAAGTTGAAAGTAAAGAGAAAATACCACAAGAACTCCATGTTCCTTACTATGTCATTTGAATCTCAGCTGGCTCATAATAACTCACTGTCTGCCAGCCAGCAGTGGCAAAAAGGCTGAGTGTCAGCAGAGGTGTGACTGTTTGATTTTTGCAAGTCTAAATGGGAATGAATAAATAATAAATACATTATAATAAATAAATGCATTGAGTTTGAATGTCGCAGATGTAACTTACAGACATTGTGTCTGATGTCTGAGAGACATAGACGTGTGTGTATTTGTAATAGATTAGTGTGACGAGATGAATATGTATGACTGTGTCTGCTTGAATATACCTGTGGGTCTTTGTGTGTGTTTCTCTGCCAGCTGTAGACTTGAAGAGGAGACAGTGGGTTGTTTTGTGCTGTTACCAGGGTTACACCAATCCTGGCCCCTGGAGTTTTAAAGAACGGTTGCAAAAAGTGACCACACAATGCCCGGAGAAAAATAAATTGCTTTCCATCTCTTCCACTGCGTCTCTGTCTGAATACCTGACAGTCTGCCCATCTATCTGTCTTCACAGTGTATTTTTTCTCCCACATTTGTCTGCTGTCTTCCATTTGTGAAAGTGGTAACTTTTTACACCAGAACTGGCAAATTTCGTCTCTCAACATGAGAGCAATTTCTAAAGTGATTCTATTGGCTTTTTAGAAGTCAACTCATTGGCCAGATGACTAACTAAAAACCCAATTTGGCTGGAGCTGTGTTGAGAGGTTCAGATTTTATAAACCCCTGAAATAATTAAGAATCAGAATAAAGGCTTTTTAATTGCTCTAGCATGGCTTAGTTTCAACTGCTCCAATCACTACTGCAGATGTCTTGAATCTGTATGTCAGCCAATGCGTGAGGGAGCATCTTTTAGGTGCCAATTTTTCTGTACTTTATATAGCGAGTTTCCTATAGAAAGTTGCTGATTTTGTTTTTGTGTCACTGAAATAAAATCAGGAGAACAGCACATCAATGGTGATTACAGAGAGACTAAGTGAGTGTAAGAGAGTGAGAGAGAACGTCTGTGTGCCCATCTGTTTGTCTCTTTCGACGTGTGTTTGTGTGTCTGTATGTTTCTATGTGGGTACTTGGATAGTTTTCAGTGTGTGTATTTGAGGTCTTCTCTCTGTTTCTGTGGATAAATGTGTGTTTTTGTCTGGTGTGCAGCCCTGTGCAGCATGTATGACTATCTCAGAGGGACAGCGAGCTTTCTTTCTTTCATACTTGGTCAACAAAGCAAGACTGTGTGTGTGAGTGTTTGCGTAGACTATGTGTACAGTTCATGCACGTGTGCGTGGGGCCACGGCGTAAGTCTAGCCTAACATTAAGGTGAGCTAAGAGAAATGTTTTAATAGTTACAACAAATCCTTTTGATTCCTCTATTCCTCAGTAGACTGAACAAAACGTCAAACGTCAACAAAAAAAGCGTCAGGCTATACTTAAGCACAACAGTCAGTGTTTTGAGGTAAATGCTAAAGTCAACATGCTAACATTCTCACAGTGACAGCTAACATACTGAGTATAACGTTTACTATGATCATCTCAAAGTAGTACCACTGAGGCTGGTAGAAATGGCATTAGTTTTGTATTTAGTCATAAACAAAGGTATTTGGGATCACCAAAGTTATTCATCCTGATGGAGACATGAATGTTTGTACTGCATTTCATGGCAATCCATCCAATAGTTTTCAAGATATTGCAAATATCTTGAAAAATATAAATATAATATTGCATATTACAAAGCCACAGATGTCAAGCTCATAGTGGTTACAAGTCAGGGGATCACCAAAGTCAGATTCATCATCTGGGTACCATGAATGTCTGAACAAACGTTTGTGGGAATCCATCCAATTGTTGTTCAGATATTTAAGTCTGGACCAAATTAATTGACATTACAGTACAGCTGTATTCCTAGCTTGACTAAAAAAATAAAGTTTACTTGACAGAGCAACCACAGGTGCCAGAGTGAAGACTTGTCACCAATAAATTATATCTTACCAAGCAGCTGCAGGGAGTTCAAAGCAGAATACTGCATCTGCCTGAAACACGTGAGAAAGTACAGCTAAGTATGTTCTCTAAAAATTACATAGGAATGGACTGAAATCAGTGCATATCTGAGTTCATTTCACAAACATATCATTTCCTTCCATTTCGCAGCCTGTTGACAGCGAGAGAAATGTCAGAGAAAGACAACATCATGTTGTGCGGGTAAAAATAGAAAGCATTTGCCAAGACCTGAGTCACAGGAAATTTAAATACAAAGTTTTGAGGGGAATTTAGGGGATGAGTGCTGATCCTGCTGACACACATTTGCCATGTCTCTCCACACGGATTTGTAGGCAAACTTTCTACTTATAAGGGAGCTAATAATTTTCTCACAGTACAGCTTCTTCTTCCTTTTCACCCGCCCCCCTCTCCTGTCTGTTCCTCCCTCCCCTCTGGCCTACTGCCTTCTCCAGCTCAAAATCTGTGTGTGCGGATTATCGCTGGATGAGCAGTCATACTATGAGAAGTCTAATCCGTCATTAAGAGACAGAGGAGTTACACAGGATTTGAACAACACAGAACGACCTGATGTGCGCCTGGACACACAAATACCAAGTTCAAGAAGGATACACATGCAAATGAACAGAAAAAATATGTGTGTTCTCATTATTTGTGGCCACATTTTCCATTTCAGATGGATGAAAATGGGAACAAAACTCATACCCAAAACAATTTTAGGAATCAAACATCTCTTGAAAGCCTGGCTGCTGTTTTATACCTACATGCTGAACAAGATGTCAGGTTTTGGAGCGTTGCGCAAAAATATAATCTGTCTGAAAAGAACTGCATCTCATCAAGAATCAGATTAGTTTTTCATCTCCATGGTCTTGCGCAAATGAAAATATCATTTATTCAAAGCATATTGCTGCTCTCAGGCAAAACACAAGACGTACTGAAGTTTTTCTTAGATCGCTGGAAAATCTAACGAAAATTAGACTTGATTGATCGATTACAAAAACCCATTATTTAGTTGCAGAAATATGTGGGATGCTGGGCATTTTCTTTTTGATTATTTCTTTTTAATCATATTACTGCATATTTTTGTTTTCTGACAGAAGTGACATTATCATACTAAATGTCATGTCTGTGAAATATGGAGGAAATGTGTTCCACCTGTTCAGATGAATCGGTGCACTGTTCACCCTGTTGTGAACTCAGCTGAGTTGACCAAGTTTCTAATTGCCAAAACTTCAGAATGAGACGTGAACACCTCGTGCTTAATTAAGAACCACTAAGGAGGATGTTCTTGCTGCAGCAGCTGACAGAACTCAATATATCAACCTCCAAATGTATCCTGACACCATATCGCAGCCTGCCTCTGCTCTGCCTCCTCCATTTCCAAGGACGAGGTCCAACTTGTTCATCCTGCTGGGCAGCTGATTGGCTGGCAGCTGCCCTCCATGATGGGTGAGTAAAAGGGCAGGAAGGACTGCACGACCCTGCACAGCCAGGCAACCACCTGTTCCAAAGCTCTTTCTGTTTCTGGGGAAACTGCAGCCATCTTTGAGTCCAAGACCTCCTGCTGCCTCCACAACTTCCTCACAAGGGCTGTCACACATCAGTCAAATTCAACACTCCTTCTATAACTAATGTTGCATTCCTCTGCAGTCATAAAGAACCACTTATTATTAATAAGCTTTGTTAGTCCAATCTTAAACTGCTCTCATTGTATGGACACTGCACTTAATCCTCAGAAAAAAAAGAAGAAGAAGAAAAAGATCCATGCATTTTCTTATTTTATGTACTCACATACACACTGCCATCTTGCATTGTAATATGAGGCCCTATTTTCCCCAAAACCGTATACCAGTAGTTATGTATTATTACATCAGCCGAGTTGTCTACATTTATTTTGCAGCATAAATGAATTGATTCTGATGTAGAGTGGGCTCAGCCACTCTGGGTTGGTATTTTAGTGGAAAAAATGTCAGGCAGCGGCACTTTGTAAAACACACAAACTGTGTATAGTGACCTTGGAGAAAATTTGAAAAGAACTCGCTTCTTTTTGCAGATGAAATTTTCTTTCATTATGTGTGTAGGTGGCTTAGGTTGTTTAGGCATGTCTAAGTAATGGAAAATGATTGATACTTACATATTCTTGGATTCAAATTAAAATGACAGTTTTTGGCAAAAAAGGCAGGTGAGAATCCTATTCAGGTTTCTTGTCATCTACAGACATTGCTGTCCTCACTTTATGCATGGGACTAACAGTGGTTTTATCACAGTTTTGTAATATTGAGGTCATATGTATTTGCCAGAGTGACCTATCTCTACAAGAGAAGCCTACCGTGCATGTCACACACTGTTGTGAGGGCTACATTTCAAAAATTCAAAATTCACACGTGAAAAGGTTAAGAGACTTTGGGAGCAGCATGGAATAACATCCCCAAGGTTGTGCCGGTGTTTGAGCCTGTCTGTGACTCTGTATCTCTAAGCGTTCGTGATAGTATTGTGCATGTGAGTGGTGTCACAGTCTGACCTTTAGAGAAAGGTCAGTCCATTTGGAAGAGGAATAGAAAGACCACGCACAGACACACATGACGAGTAGTGATATAGATCCACTGCAAACGACAAAACCAGACTTTGTTGACCTTTAGCTATCTATATATCTATATAAGTAAGGAGTTATCTGGGAACTGATATAGTTCCTACTACTTGTGTGTGTGTGTGTGTGTGTGTGTATTTGTGTAGTGTATTGTAACCATTCACTGATATCATAGCTGTTGCTTTTCTGGCCCTTCAATGTTCTGCCTTTTCATGCATGCCTCACTGTACTGTTCTCATGTGTCTACGCTCTACACAATTAGTGAATGGTCAATAACCTTTCCAAAGAGGCAGGTTTGACATGCTAACATGAAATGGTGAGCTGATGATATTGTCACATGCCAGAATTTTTATTCATATATCTATCTACCTGTCTGTCTGTTTTTCTCTGTATCTTTTGTTTTCTTTGAGCTGATGACACCTACAGTATTGATCATATGAGTTGCATTAATTGTGCAGTAAATGTCAGTGTGTATTTTGTTGGCTTTCATCTATGTCAAACAAACATATATGCTACCACATGAATGTGCATATACTGTATGTGTTTGTTTGCTGCTCGCCATTTATGTGTATTTGGGACATTTTTGGCGCTGTTTTTACAATTCACTGTAATAAATATCTTTAACTTGGATAGTCACTTAGGGACATTGAAGTTGCATTTGAGCAAAATATTATGTGTAGTGTTTTTGCACATTAAAAGCCAGTGTATTGAATTGGCTTTTTGAAAAAAAATCTTTTTTGTTTACTGTGTTACTGATCATGAAAGATTAAATATTTGAAATGTTACAGTGCCTTGTCATAGGAAAGCAATGACATTTGAGATGCTAATTTATATATGAAACAATAATTGCAATTCCATATTATCTAAATATGGCATTGAAGTATTTGTGGTTCATTATGGGGTGGATTATTTGCACACGCACACACAAAGAAAGCGATCAAGAAATGCACTGGCACAAATGATATTGTAAGGGATACGTATCTAATTCTCATTAACTGACAGAGATGAATCCTTAATTACTGTTATTGTATTTTTCAATCTTACACACACACACAAGGAGGTCATTATAGTCATTTAAGTCATAGATATTGATGGTATGCTAATGATAATGTTACCGTGGTGTATATATGTGTGCGTGTATTTAATAGGCAGAGAGATGGTAATTAGGGGTTTATTAATGTCAGTGTGGCAGTGAGTTAGTTAATGCATGGAAGCATGGACCACTCTCCTGACATTATGGTAATTGAATGTTGGTTATATTTCTATCAGCAGAGGTGTGGCCATATATCATCTGTTTTCTCAATCACCAAAGATTAATTTTGAAATATCTCTTTAGTAGCCAGCAAATGGCAGCTGTCTGTGGCAAATGTCTCGCATGCACTTTCTGAATATTTGACCTGTGAAGATTAGTATCGGCTAATCTTCACAGTTTCTGTTTTAACCCATATGGTTTCACCCAACCAAATTGTTTTTCAAACACACGGTGACAAAGAAGAGAAGAAAGTCTGACAGAGAACTAGAGAGATGGTGTGTTAATTAGATGAATTAACTGGCTAATTAACAAATGATAAAGTGTCATGATGCCCGTGGGAGACGCACGCACACACACACACACACACACACACACACACACACACACACACACACAGCAGCTGTTGAGGTTCTCCACTGAAATTTGATGAGGCCAGATCTCATGCCCAAACAAGCCTACATCCACATACAGTCTCAGCACTGACGCATATTCATCCTGACAATTGGACTTGTGTATTTGTGTGTGTGTGTGTGTGAGTGTGTGTTGGAGACACCTGCAGCTTCAACTACCAGCTTTTTTTTTTTTTTGGTATTTTTTTGCATTTGTGTCTCTACCTATCTTGGTGTCTTTTTCCTCAGTTTGCTTTCTATTGTTAGCCTGCTGATGTGGTTGAATAATAATGTGTTTTTAGTGACTTTGCCTGGTAAAATTAAAGTGTGTTCAGATTTAGCTACCTTCATTAAAGCCACAGTAAGAAAGAATACCGGCAAGACCATTACAATTCTTTTTGCTCTCACCTCCCTCTAAGAAAGCAACAATCGGCTCACAGCTTGGCTCAATTAGCCAGATGCTGAAATTAACTAAAAGTGGGGAAAAAGGAAAGGAAAATAGCAAAGCAGTGACTCTATAAATATTGCCCAGATTGCAACATATGATCCTTCTCATTCATATTTACACAATATACATATCACTTTTGCTGAATTCCTGCAAAATGCCAATTCATAAAACTCACCATCAGTAGCTTTCAAGTAAGTTTTTATGGTAAGTCTTTGCTGTTGTGGTTTTGCACAGACCCTTTTGAGAGATTATATGTGAAGAATACATAGTTACACTTTATATAGCTACGTGATCACAACCTGCAAACGGGGCTCTATAGACTTAGTCACTCATCTTCGAAAATCCTTACATTTAATTTTGCATGTACATCAGGATTAGGCCATCCAACTATATGGTGGCTGCCCCTTTGAAAAGGTAGCAACAAGCTTACTTCTCATCCACTACATCCTCTGGGAGTAGTAGAACAGCAGGGTGACTTGTTAGACAGCTCTGCAAGGAGTCTGATAGCTACACCCCCTGCCATGACACCGGCTCGACAACATAACGTTAAGCTGTGTAACATGTCAGCCTGCAGAAAGCTGCCACTCTCCAGCTATTCCACCTTCAAGGCAGGTGGAGCCCAACTTTATCGGTGCATTCATTTTTTTTTTTTTTTTTTTTTGAATACTTCACGGCTAAAATCGAGGTTTAAATGAGACAGATGGAGAAAACGAGAGACAGAGGCAGACAAAAATCATGTGTGAGTGTGTTTGTGGATAGCTTTTTCGGTGGGAGGTGTAGGCTTTGTGGTGCTGAAACATTTTGTCAGTTTTATCTGACTTTCTCTCTCTCTCTGAGTTTTTAAGATAAGCACCATTACTCTGCTTGCTGGTCATGGCAGTTGCCTCATCAGTGCAAACACCCACACACTGAGACTAGTCAGCTCCATTTAAGTCTATGTACCATGTTCTAACAGTCCTATACTTTTTCCATTGACCCTGCCTTTGATTGATTTGCAGAAAAGTAACCTATAAACTCCACAACATTCTTCTTCAGGGAAAACCAGGTATTAACAAGCAGCTGTGCAACATCGTCCATGTCAGTCCTTTCATTTAGTTGCAAAGGAGGCTGGCACTCAACTGCTTCAGAAGCTGAAATTATACCTCTTTATCTGCCTTCCTCAGGTGTGTCAGAAACCAATTAATAATCTAACCAGTTCCTGTATAGCTTCTTTACAGTGAGCATGGATATTGGTTCTTGTATGTATGTCCAGGATAGGTCTTGTATTCCTGGTTTGAATGGAAACCAGAGGATAGCTTAAGTAAAGGAAGTGGTTTATTAATCTTATTGAAAAGGGACATCCACTTCATCTTCAGAGGGAAAGGTGTCTCCCTTACAACAGCTTTACACACAAACTCAGTTTATGTAGCTCAGTTGCAGCCTTTTTCTCCAGCCATCCTAGTATGGATGGTGCCAATGGTGCCACCGCTCTCCTACCAGGGGACGGGAAGCCAGCTGTGAGGTCAGAAAGCTCCCTCATTTACTTCCTCAGCTCTCGGTGCTGCCAAGAGGTGTTTATTGTCTTTCCAACCCAGTTTAGATGAAATCATGCCCGCTTCCGTTTGACGAAAGCCTCGATGTAACGACAGCTGCGTTCCCATGGAAACCATGCTCAGGCAGGTCCCGCGGATGAATTTACTTTTTATCAGACCACTAATGAGACAAGAATTAGCTAGCTAGCTTGCTATTTCCTAACTGTATGTTCAGAGGGTGTCTGGTGTTGAGTAATGGGAAATGTTAATTCTGAAGCACTTTCAGTTAACAGTTTGAGTCAAGCATAGAGGGTGTATTATGTGTAACTTGGAAAATGGCAATATGGGGCACTGAATTTGACGAATTTACTGTTTATCAGACCACACATGAGACAAGAATTATATTGCTAGCGTGCCAGTTTCCCAACTGTGACATGCAGTCAGGTCAAAGGCCTCTAGTTATGTTAATTTATTGGCATGACAGCAACTGAAGGGACACAATTAAGTATGTGTTAATCCTACCACTCATGAAGTACCGGTTTTCCACTGCTGTCAAGGTTATTGTTCTTGATAGAGACTGGCTGGGGGGGTTTAAACTGTTCACACAAACTACACAGCCATCTTGTACCTTTAGGAATAGATGACTATCTCTACCACATCTGCTGTTTCCATAAAGGGTGTTCCCCCACTAAAGATCTTCAATCTTTCATTGATTAATATTTTAATATGATACATGCAATATATCAATAGTTCACTTGTCCAAGTCCATCAACTCCAAGATAACTGTTTATGGGTGTGTTGTCACAAAATCCTAATGCATTATGCTAGGTTATTAAAATGTCAACAGTTTAGAAATGCAGACTTCTACTAAACCTTGTGCGGCATGTGTCATGATCCCCCAGGGCTGGGCTGGGCTTCTGCAACCTGACTGACTGAAAACAAGCTGAACAGAGAAGCCTGAAGAAAGATTTGCATTAAAAATATCCACTTGTATAGACAATGAAGTTTTTCTACACTATTGTATCCTGATGTGATGACAATAACTTATGAGTTTATTTTTGTATAATGTTCTCTGTAAGAGATGTGAAGGTGATACTAGGCATTTATGCATGAGTGCGGTTTCCACAGGAACGCAGCTGTCGAGGCTTCCGTCGTTCTGTTGAGGCTTTCGTCACACGGTGGGCGTGGTTCCATCTAAGCTGGCTTGGAAAAACGATAGACGCTGCCAGCAGATCAGCCCACAGGGACCTGCAATGTAAAGGGCACTTCCTGTACGTCAGCCAATGAATTCAGTTTAGGTATCAGTGATCCTGCTTCTGCTTTCAAAGGACAGTCTGCTCAAACACACCTGCTCACAGCTTAAGAGGGCAGCCAGCTTTTGAGAAAAAGGGAGTGCCAGTAGAGTGACAATCCTGTCTCAACAAGCCTGTTCTCAAACAGGTCTGCTTGCTGAACAGCAGCATTCGCAGGATGGTTTGATTACAAGAAGACACAGCCCTGTGCCCTATGCCAGAGCCGTAGGCCTCACTCCCCTCCAGGCTAATGTACTGGGGACAAAAGAGGGTTTTTTAACCCTGCCTGCTGACTGGGGCTGCAGTTGCCCCTTTTGCCAAATCAGGCTCTTTAGTTGAGACACCATTATTGGCAATGCCCCTCACCCTAAACACTGGTGCCCAGACCCAGTGAAGCATGGAGCAAAATGCTGATTTTAAGCTGAGCTTGTCCCGAGCCCTCACTCACCAGTGAGGTGCCATGCAGGGGAACAGCAGTCACAATAATAGGACCAAGGTGAGGGCAGTTGCAAGAGAATGAGATAACCTGCAACACCTGTGCTGTTGTCACAGGAGACTTAGAGGGAGGGAAGGTGATAGTAATGGAAATTTACCTCAGGATTAAACAGTTTAACACTCTTATCTGCATTAGTGAGAGGGCTGAGAAGAGGTGGTGGTGCCGCCATTAATGCACAGTTGGGGTTGCCAATAGGGCCATTATAGGGCAAAACCAGTGTGATGTAGCAGTGTGGGTTGTTTAGTGATTGCGTTGCATGTCCTTCTGACTACTTATCCTCTGTTTATGAGGAGCTTTTTCCTAAAAAAAAAAACAAAAAAAAAAAACAAAACCCCAAAAAACCCCTCCACTGGGATTTTAGAACAGCAACATGAAATCTTTAATGGGTGAGTTTAATGTCTTGGGAATAGCAAAACATAAATTGTGTAAAAATGTTGCAGATTATCCCTGCAAATTATGTGTTGTTCTTCCCCTATTGGTCAAGTGTGTGCTTTTAGTCAGCCACCTGGGATTAAACAGCATTGTCGGTTAGTCAGGTTAAATAAGAGTACTTTAAAATGTGTTTCTATAGCAACCTTCAGATGAGCTTCTGGTTAATGAAGCTAGATATACACAAGTTGTAGGATCATAATTAGCTCTGTCCCTCGGGAAGAAGGAGGTGTCAGTTTTACACTGCCTATTTGCTGTGTGAGCTGCAGACGGGATTTCAGCCGTAGCAGCATGGTAATATCAGGCTTCAAGTTGATGATCAAGAAGTATGGATTCATCTAAATCAAATGCAGTCAAGTGTTTCAATGTTTAAGAGTATACTGTGTTTATTTTTTAAAGCATAAATCAGTATGTGCCTGAACAAAATGGTTATCTTGTTTACTTTAATTATCTATCTATCTAATCTTTCTATTTGTCTAAATACTAAGATGTTTGGTTCCTTTTCTCTTAGTTTTGGGTGCCTACAGTAGGTCCATTGTGTGTCCAACTGTCTCTGTAGAGCAACTGTTTTAAAAGACAAGGGAGGGTGTTATCATTTGGATAAATGTCAAATATTCAACACTTACTGCCAAAATCCCACCCTCACATCTCTCTATCTCTCTCCCCCTTCATCCCTCTCCCTCCTCATTAGCAGTCTCCTCTTTCCTTCCCCCATCACTCCATCCCTCCTCATTTCTTAGTCAGATGGGGCTTTGCAAGGCAGAAGGTCACAGAAATGTCTCTCTTACATACACACGATCTCTCTCTCTCTTGCTCTCTCTCTCTCTCTCTCTCTCTCTCTAGGACTCTCCCCCCTTTTTCTCATTCACTCTTTCTGCTCTCGCTCACACGAGAAGGCATACATTATTAAATGTCTCTTCTTCTTTGTCCCTCGTTTTCCTCTTTCCTAATGGTCTCCCTCCCTCTACTCTTTCTCTCTCTCCTCCTCTGAATACAGTACATATATTATTCTTTTTGGTCAGACTCCCTGGGCTGATATGATACAAGAGATGACAGATTTTGGGTTGTGACCTAAAAGCAGCACTTGCAGATGCGTTTGGGCAAGGAACTTCACATCTCCACTGTAGTAGCATATGGGCTACAGTTATCCACTACGCACCAGTTTATGGCAACACACTTTCTTTAACTGATAGCAATAGATAGTAGTAGGATAAAAGAACAGGGAGTTTTCTTTAAGAGAGTTAAGAAAGGCTCCTTTGGATAGTACTTACATGCACTTAACTCCCTTTGGTTGGATTGTGGTTTAGTTTCACTCGCTAGTGCTTTTGCTGGTGGTGTAGGGAATTTCTGAACATGAAAGATGGACAAAATATTTTGTTATTAAAATGGTGATGTGGAAAACTTTGCTGGGTTATAACCCCACCAAAAATCACAATAGGTGCACTATTGCCTCACTAAGAAATGATCAGACATTTGTCATACACAGTTCTGTCTGTTATCCTCTATTTGTCCGAGGATTCTTATATTCTCTGGTTGATCTGCAATCACCCAGTGGTGAGTCGTGGTAGTCGTGTCACTCAACATGTATTTTGCCTTAAGTTACCTGTTACCAGTTCTGTATCCACTAATATAATGTATTCTATATTCAATGTCAAAGCTAACCATACAATCTTTTGCAGTTACTTTGAGATAAGACTTTTACTTGTATCTGTAATAATAATAGTAATGATTATAATAATATCCCTTTCAAGGGAGCCAAGGATGATTTACACATAGTGAGGCAGACAAAACAAATAATACAAGAACAAAAAATAATGATAACAGTTATTGCTGAGGATAACAGAATTAACTAGACACCATAGGCCTTGGTGAATAGATAAGTTTTTAGGAGTTTTTAAAAAAAGTGTCCAATGATGCAGTGTTACAGATCTCTGCCTGGAGAGAATCCAAAAGGGTGGGAGCTGCCACACTGAAGGCTCTATCCCCAACAGTCTGCAGGCTGGTGTGGGGGGTGGAGAGCAGACCCATGCCTGAGGACCGTAGATTCTAGGATGGTATGTAGAGGTGGTGGAGGTCTGATAGGTATTTGGGGGGGATGGAGGGATTTGTAGGTGAGGAAGATTTTGTAGGAGATGTAGGACTTAACCAGGAGCCAGTGAAGGTGGATGAGGGTGGGGGTGTTGTGCCAGGGCTTGGTGTGTACCAACCAGATCTCAATTTAAAGCCTCCCAATCCGTAATCAGTGCAGATTGCTTCGACTGACATATTGACATTGTCTAAATTTGACCCAAGAACTATGTAAGCTCAAGAAGCCCGGCTTTTACTATATGTTCCCCGCTGTGAAACATGGAGAGCGTTATTCTTATTATTTATTACATTATGTTTAGTAACATGTCCATCGAACTGATGCATACTCAATTCTAAGATCTTCCACTCAATATAGTCATTTCACCCACTGTGTCCAACATTAACAAGGCCCATGTAGCTGTGATATTCAATCTAAATCGTGTCATAGCCTGCATTCCTGAATTCCTGATGAAAAATCATGTTTGGAATGAGAAACTACTTTTGAACCTAAAGTACCTGACGTTGTATTTTCTGAGTTTTCTTGAAGTGCAATGTAACATATGGAATCACACTGATCTTGAAGGTGGAGAGAAAGGTAATTGTACTATGGTTCAAAAAAACATTTGTGAGTGACAGTGAAAGAGAGGGAGAGGTAGACAGAGGTGTATAGCTGTGTTACACCCACAAAAGACGACAACAGAGAGCTGGAATCAATAGTCCTACTCTGTGTTTGCACTCACTACGACATCAACGATGTGACCTCACCATAACCATAGAGATTAGTTGTCACACACTTGTCAAGTCTGCTCTCACCATGTACCATGATGACTGATTGTGATTCTGTGTGTGTTTGTGTATGTGTCTGTGCTACATGTCATGCCTTTTTGAAATAGTTTGAGCCATCAACAATGATGTTTTTCTTGCCAACTATCTCCTCATCTGAAAGACTTTTGGAGGAATCAAAAGCATGAATCACCATCTTGGACTCCCAACACTTTCTCTGTGATCGAGAGATTGTTTACTTCAAAGCATGTTCGTACATGTTCAGATGACTCAATAAGCACTGGGAATTGTATTTGATTTCAGACTTTTGGGGCTGCATCTTCACTTGACATACTGTAGGTTGACGCCTGTAATTGTAAGAGGATGATTAGAGCGAAGCCTTAGAGTGAGTTCCCAACGCACCCTTTGCAATAATGTTGTTTATTTAAGCTGACAGCCGACTTTTCGTCTCTGTTATGCTGCTGCTACACTGCTCATTAAAAAACACTGCTATTGCTGCTGCTCATATTGCATTTCGGCAACCACAGTATCCCCCCGTAAGCTCTGATTTTAAGTTCCCCAGGGGGGTTTATTACTGTCACTCCCCAGTCTTCTCAGTACTGAGCTTGGTACATGCACAGTAATGGAATATGATCTTCATAAAAGACGATTCTTAGCTCTGATATTTTGATTAACATAATATGGACAATCTGATTCTCCATTGCATGTACTGTGATATAATGGAGCATAATTGATTGACATGGTTTTTATTTGCAAATTAATCATTTTAAAGATAATTTTAATGGCATTTTGCGTTCATTGATGGTTGACAGTAAAGAGCGACAGGGAAAATATGAGGAATGTCCCCTGCAAAACTCAAACCATGGTTGTCCTGGTAGCATGGCTCATAGTGTTAGTTCAGGCAGACCACCTGAGTCACGTTTGCATTAGCTGATTGGCATCAGCAGTTTCATTCATGCCTCACCATCACAGGCTCATTCTTCAGCTTAACATCCAATCACATTCATGCAACTGACACTTACAACCAGAGACTTCTTATTATTCTCCTGATACACTCATGCCAATGTTTGCTGACACAGCTCCCTCCACCACCACAACCTCTACCTTATGTGCTATTTTTTTTTTTTTGTTGTCATTGATTTAATAATGTTCATGTATGAGTTTATTAAAGAGGGAGTTGTACCACCAGCAGAATCCCTGTTGCTGCTTGGACTCTTGGGGAGCTCCCTTAAAGAGAGCTTTTGCAGTAAAAATAACTATATAACCAGTTTCCTATAAAAGATCATTTTCTTGATGCAAGCAAAAAAAATCCCAAATATTCTGATTCCAACATCTGATCACATGGATAAAAGCCCTTTTTTGTATGTTATTTAACACACATTATCATTCATTATCATTATCTACCTACCATAGATAATGTTTGTGATCTTTCTTGTCATGTCCCACTTTGCAGTACATCCTCTAATAAAGCAGAAGTGTCTTACAACTAATTGTTCAAATATGGTGACCCACAAGTTTCTCGCCACGCTGTAATCCAGCAACAGATTGTTCTGCCATTTCTTTTCCGTGTTTACAAACTCTGTCTAACACCCTGAATGTTGTCTCCTCACCTTAACAACCATGCTCAAATAAACAGCCTCTGTCCCTCCAAAAGTATGTCTGCGAGTAGGTGCACACTCGTATCTCTGTTTGCATGTGTACGTGCACGTTCACATGTGTGTGTCAGCACCAGCAGAGCAAGTGAAGTTAATTGGCTTCAGCTGAGAGGAGAAGCAATACAATAGCTTTAAACACACACACACACACACACGCACGCCCACACACTCAAACACACTGTCAGAAAAACTCCCATAGAGACATACACCAGACACTTTGCTCAAAAACACACACACACACACTCCCACTGCGTAGCTTGGCTGAATCCAAACACTGAAGCGTATTGTTGTGTCTTTATTTAGACACATGGCTTACATGAGCCACAACAGTGTCTTTTAACAATGTGTGTGTGCGCAAGTGTTTAGGTCACTAGGGTAATATCTGGGCCATGAAACAGGCTTTGTGGTTAAATGGCCGTGGTGCATGGCAAGAGAATTTTACCACCCAATTATATTTTTACCTGCCAATCTCATAGAATAGTAGATGGGCTCTCTGCTGCTGTTAGAAAATCAAACAGAGACAAAAAAACAGAAAGGCACATTTTCCAACATTTGTGCTGGTTTGCAATTCCCCACATCTCTCCTACCCTTTCTGATTCTCGCTTGCTGTTTTCTGACTTTCTTTTCTTCCTTCCTAATCCAGCACCACTGCCTCTTAGGCACTTCTTGGTGAAAAGACAGAGAGAAAGAGAGAGAGAGAGAGAGAGAGAGACAGACAGAAATAAGTGAATTTAGAGTTGAAGTGTTTTGTCTGGGTTTTCTCCAGCGGGCTTTACTCTTCATCACACACACACACACACACACACACACACACACACACCAAAGTCTTCCGGTGGAAATGACTTTCAGATTGTTTCCTCACAAAAACACGTTCACTGGCAGAAAAACAAACAGTGCATTTATCAGGGTATCAGATAGCCAAGGCAGAGATAGATTTCACTTACAATAGCCATGTGCATTTAGTACATTTTAACACTGTGTATTTGTGGAAACAATGCATTTTCTTCCCTGTTTACCCCTGTTTTGTAATTCATTGGAAATCTGACTGTATACTACCTTAGAACAAAGTAGTGACATGGGGATGATATTGACAACAATGTTTGGAGGCTCTGTTGAGCTACCAGTTCACCCCAGTGTTGTGAATTTTGAAGCATTGTGGACAAGGAGAGGTGGATTTCAGAATAGCAAAACAAGTAGCTAAGTGTACTCCCGCCTTGTATTCTTACAGTAAATCTAAAATGTAGTGAAACTAAAACTGAAGCAAAACATATTTATATTTGGATTGTCTTTGCAATGTAAATTTATATTTGCATCTGGCTGTCCAAATGAATTCCATTTAAGTGTTAATTTTGACAGTGTTAAATAACTTTGACTGTCAGATAGCAACAGTGTAAGAACTTTGTGTGAAAAGTCTCTTGGCTGCTCTACCTGTCGCTGCCCAGAGTGCTGATCCTGATCCTGTCAGCAATACAGGAACTGTCCAAGGTGCTAGCCCTTGTCCATGCCAGCAGGCATAAATGCTACTGGTGGGAGCTCATGGCCAATACAGACATTCAGTCAATCTGCTTGTCATTGCTTTCTCCTGTTTTTGCTTGCCGTAGAGCAGTGTGTCTTTTAGTCACTGATTGCTCAGCGCTGGAATAGACTATACCAAGCAATGCCAGTCAAGCCAGTCCATGTAGTTTGTCTCTCCTTGTGTAGTGGGAGGGATAATTGGCTTCTGTTTAGTTGTTCAGAGTGGTCCTCTGTTTTTCTGTTTTTTCCTCACAGCTGTGTGTCCACAGTCTGTGTTCACTTTTGCCCCTGCCCTGTTGGCAGTAGTGTTTTGTTATTTTGTATTAGTTGTCCTGCTGAGTCATATATAAAGAGAATTTAACCTGTGCCAAGCCCCTTTGTCATCTCTGCAATTGGGCACTACCCACACAATGTTGCAGCATGCTCCTTTTTTTCTACCCAATGCCCTGCTTCACATTCAGTCTACATTTCAAAGCAGACATTTTGTAACGCTAACAGGCAAAAAGCCAAATCCATGAGTGATTGAGTGAACACCAGCAAATACCTGCGTGGCATCTATAAACCCAAGGTCCGCAGAAGCTTCATACTTTCATTACAGCTTTTCCAGTGTCTTATTTCCAGAAGAAACCTTTCACTTTCCCCTTTTCCCAACTGTAATTGGCAGCTGACATATCTATATGTTTCTGAAGAGAACTAATCATATGTGAGGAGAACTGAAAATAAATGACTCCCTTCTATCGTTTTTCCTCTCTCGGCTTAGATAACAAGACTTCTCCTCCACCTCTCTTTTCCTCTTACCTTTTTTTGTCTTGAGGGAAAATTTTTGCATGCCTTTTTGGATTTACACATATACTGTCACCAGCATTGATCCCAAGAGAGTGTAATGAAAAATTACCGTTTGTGGCACATCCAGTATGGAAGATTGTCTCATGTATATACAACATATTCAATATATAGTGTCTGCATAATGGGCAGTTCCAATTTATGCATATACCTAAATATACACCATAATTTATGAAATAACACATAACTAAAAAGTAATACTTTCTTACTTGATGCATTTTAGCTGGTAAAGTGACTCGACTTGACATTCAGTGCACAGTCAGATCAACTATCTGCATTGATCAGGAAAACAGCCTGAGGGTGAGCCCTGTTCTTGAACATGGAGGTCTGGGCACTAATCCTACACTATGAATCGCTGAGACCCAGGTTGGGAAATCAGTGTTTGACCAGGATGGTCTGGGTCTTTACAGGGTAATATAGATGAGTGCAGTTGGATCAGTGCTGTGCAAGGGTGTGGTACTAGGATGCTGGTACTCTGCTTTAGCCAAACGCATCAGCCTAACTTAATAAAATAAAATATATGTGGTAGGACAAGCTCCTTTTACAACCCTTCTGACATTACTGGCCACCAAACTTTGAATCATGTCAGCTACGCATATGTGCAGGCCAAAAAATGACGAACATCTGCTGCTTAACTTCTAATTTGTATCCATCTTCAAGACCTACAAAATATAGGCTAGTCCCCCCCCCCCCCCCACACAAGCTTGTAACTCCCTGCAATTTTCTAACAGTCTAGTTTGTTTTGGTGAACCAGCTTTTTTAACGAGTAGGTATTGACAGATTTGGTTAGTCTATTTAAGAATTATTACTGAAATTGAGTTATGTCTTTCAGCAACTTGGAAAAGGTACTTACAGTAGACTGTATATCTTCTTTCTTGAAATGCTTTCAGTCAGAACTTGTCTAAAAAAAACAGAAATCTTCTTCTTCCAGTGTTCCTGCTCTGACTCTCAGTCAGCTGTAGAACTGACTTTGCTTATCAATCTGTTCATTCATTGTCTGTGAAGCTTTTACAACACCCTTGGGTCTCTTTGGTAGTGTATGCCTTGGATACCCATTCAGTGCAATTTTAAAGGCTGATAGCAGATTTTTCTAGTCCATTTTAGTCCATGGCCATTCAGCGTAACCAACCTGTTTGTAATTGACCTGTAACTGCTCTGTTTTTTCAGATTACTGTCTTTGTTTCTTCTATAATGTTTAATTGATTTGAAAGTCAAAAAGTGCATTTTTAAAATTGGCAGCTAGCTCAATTTTTCTTGTAAGAAATGTTTATTATTTCAATGATGTTGTGCTCTGGAAATGGACATTGTAATTCAGTAGTATGGTTTGGAGCTTTGTTAGCTTATGCTATGAAATCATCATAACAGTTTTGTTAGCAATTACTAAACATGGGTAATAAAAGACTTCATGGTAGGATTTCTTGCTATATAATATTCTGTCTTACTGGTGAGGACAAGATAAATCCCTATTGTGGTTTAACCTCTGTACGAATCTGCGAGGATTGTTATTTTACTCACATTTTAGGTTGTGAACATGCTTGTCTGGAGGACTGTTTTCTGTGCCAAAACTCATCAAGCCGAATTTTAAGCCCAAACCCCACTATTGTAGTGGAGAGTCTCAGTTTGCTGCAGCATGTTACTTTTACTCTCTTTGGGTCCTAGACAGGCAGAAAAAATTGAAGAGGCTCTCGTCTCACATTCAGCTCTGCTTACAGAATGATAACTACACACACATGCCAAAGGCTGAGTTAGAACAATATACTGACTGCAAGATTTTGTCCTCTGTGTGTGTGTGTGTGCGTGTGTGTGTGTGTCTGAGGTATTACTGCAGACATGCTTGGGAGGTTTTCATCTGCTGAAGTCTGTTGCCTAAATCCTGCAGTGCGAGGGATAGAGAGGAAGGGAGAAAACAAGAAGGTGAAGCGTAGAAACCCGACAATGGGGAAAGTGAAGAAAAGAGTGGTGGAGAGAGGTGTTTTTAGTGGAATTAGATTGTTCCTGAGTGTGAGTCAGGCTCCATGCTTCAGCCTAATGGTGATGGATGGTCCACCACTTTGAAACAATGGAACACAGAGATGTACAGCACAGCAAGGCTTTCACATGCCTTCACAACACACTGTTTTACAACCTATGAGCTTTAAAGCTGAGTTCATGTTACCTGATAAGGTTCTTAAGATTGGTTCATTAAAAGCATAGTTAACACAAATCAGTCAAAACACCATAAAGGACATTGGCATTAGAACCAATGTCATGCTCAAGGCAATGTTGTGTAAGTTGTCTTATAAACAGACTATTTTATATAACCATTGAAGAAGAAGTGTCTTTTAACACATGCAATACACTCTGGAAACAAATTGTAAGTCAGATGTTCATATTTCATCACCTAGAGCTCACCTGAATGCCAATCGACGGGCGTCTTTGTTCTCAAACATTGAGTACAAACTCAGAAATGACTTTTGTAAGACATCAATTTCAACACTTTGTGAAGCAATTGCTCACTCACTGGTATTGATCAATACTGTTGTTTAAAACATCAAAAGAGTCTACAAAGAGTCAGTGCACACAGGAATTAAGAGCACTTCTAGGTATGGTGCAGTGTGAGTGAATAGATGAGATGAGGTCCCAGGCTGAGAAGAGGCATGCACTGTGTAAGAATTTGCTACATGTGATATATTGGTCACCAATAAAAATGTTTCAAAGCCAGTTAGGAAATGGCTCAGATTTATTTTGCACACATTATACCAGAATTGCAAGGTTTCCAGACGAGTGCTGAAATGAATAAGAACACACTCATAATGATAAATGTATTAATCTTCTCCAGGAAAAGTCCCTATGTGATGTAATGTGTGTGTGTGTGTGTGTGTGTTAAATGAAATCAGGAGCTTATTGCCAAGGCAAGGAATGTTAATTATAGTATTCAATTACAAATTATGAAATCATATATTTCATATATTACCACTGGGAAATGTAAACAAAATGATCACAATGAAAATGAATTGTCCATTGCAGTTTCCCTCTACTTGCGTCGCTGAGCTTTATATTAACTGTATATATGCAAATGTAAATAATAGACAGCTACGCACTATTTCCTCAAGATATTTTAGCAATTACCAACATCCAAATGGTTAGTCTATGATAAAACTTTCACAGTGAAGAGGCTTCATATCTTTAAATTCTCAAATACGAAATACACTTTTCAGGGCTTCCCACCTCAGTCTTTGTCTACCTGAAAACCTCAGAATATTTTTTTTATGTGCACCTAGCTTCAATGCGCAAGTCATTTTTTTCACCCATAGGAAATGTGAAACCACTTCTCTGCCTAGTCACTCAATAATTGCACATAATGATATGACACGCTTCTGCTCAATTCAATTTCTTTCACATCGACAGTGTTTAATAAAAATATCAACTTCAAAGGAAAATTTGGAGGTTGATATTTTACATAGATATATTCCTTACAAAATAATAGTTCCTCCATTCCCTGAAGGCAGGTAGACTTTTGTGTAATAGCATGCATGTCTGTCTGTATGTGTGTATGCGACCAGGGTCACAGTATATCCTTCAATGAATCATAACAAAGGCCATGACAAGTCTGCTTTGACTGCTGATCAACACCGGACGATGATCCTGAGACACTGTTGACCCATTCACAGCAACAAAAAACAACCTTGTTTTGCAGCCATTCTAAGTTGAACCCAATCATTTTCACACAGTCAACACAAAACCTCACTGCACTGAAAAGTAAGGCATGTATGAAAAGTAACTGCTTGGTTTTTATTTAACTCAGAAATGGCATTATAAGTGACAAAAGCCTTTACCTTGCTGAGGTGTTGTATTTCCTCTCCATGATGCTAGAATACATGACCTTAGTTCATAACTTAGTAACTGAAAAGAAATGTAAACAACTTCTTGCGTAGTCCAATTGACAACAATCAAAACCATTATGCTTATACTGTTTCTGATTTTTGTTTTTGTTGTTTTGATCAGACAACTTTGTGTGTTGACCAGGTTGTTATTTCGGGCGACAACGTGGGCTCCTAGGATACTGTGAACACAGAGTCAGTGATTTTCTCATCCTCCTGTTTATGCTATGGCATGGAGATCACTTTTGATTACCAAATCAGGAAGAATCTTGGTCACCTTGACACAGACTGTAAAGGTAGAAGTGGTATCCTGTTAATTTAGCATGGAGTCAGAAGACAACTCCACATATTTTAATGTTAATAATGTGTTACATTTTTCTGTTCTCTCAATACACAACATATACAGAAAGATGTGTATCAAGTGAATTCAAAATATTCAAACTTTTGAAAGTATTCCGGTAGAAAAGTTGGATGTGTAGTGAAAAAAAAAAAGCCTGAATAAATTTTGAAAGTATTTTGAAAATGTTCTAATATTGTATAGCAGAACTTTTCCAGACTACATCTGTTCCCTCCCTCAGTCAGTCAGGGCATCTGGCTGACATCCTGTGGTAGCACCACAATAAGAGGGAGAGCAGAAGTGGAAATAATTGCACCAACAGCTCTGTAGGCCTGATACCAGAGAGGGAGAGCTCCTGAAGCCGTTGTGCGTGCGTGCTGTGTTCCACTGTGTCTGAGCCATCTGTCCCATACTCAAGGAACTAACTCAAATTTGACTTGTTGACTCAAATGTGCACACTCAAAGATGATGAAAAAATAATGAGTATAATAAATTATATATTTGATTTAATAAATATATGCATTGTTTTTTGCACTTATATTTATGTACAAAGTCATTACATACCACAAAAGACAAATAATTCTGACATGTTTAGACATGCCACTATATAAAGTTGATAAACCCAAATTCTTAACTTCTTTTGGAAAAAAAAAGCAACAAAAATATACAAAAGGCAAAGCGACGGCATTATGGAACAATGATTCAAGGCACAGGTCATATTTTAACTGAGCTTCCAGTTGTGAAGATGTGTTGTGTCGAGAAATGATTGCTTCAACAGAGAGATGGTCATGTTACTGAATATCAAGGACAGAGAAGAACCAACCATAAAGAATATTTTCACCATCCGATTCATAGACATAGCTGTTGAGAGAGTGTAAGAGGGAGAGATCACGGGGGTTGGCTTGACCCTTTTGGTTCATGTACTAATATCGAATCATCACATGTTCTTAGCAGGAGTCTTTGTGAATGCAGTAGCTGAAATCTCAGCACAATAAATGGTTTGCTCCTGCCTGCACAATTTCATAGTGTTTTTCTGTACGGTGTTGGAAAAGCTGCAGGACAAACAACTGTGACAGAGGCTGTTGCCAAACCACATCTCTAGAATGTGCTTGTTATTTCTCTTAGATGAAAATATTTGGATAATGAGCAAAACTGAAGAAGATGAATGTAAATCATGTTCATTACATGTGTGACAGCTCTTACTTTGATAACTTGAAAAAACATCGCCTTGGCTTTCACTATTTTAAGTAATCTTAATGTTATGTTATAACCATGTAATCTGATGAAATTGGGTAAAAATGTGTACATTTGATATATCAATATAGATCATATATTACATGTTATGTGTATACATAAATAAAACCCAGCATTGAACATAGTCTTTTCTACTCAGCTGTGCATGTACTGTACCTTGTCAGGCACATTTCTCAGTCTCTTGCTCAAAGCAGTGTTTCTGTGCGTCAGTGGATTGTATCCCTGCCGTAGCGTCTACAGATGTTAGCGCTGGCTGACGTCCTATCTGACACAGTGTTTCTACCTGGCAGTGGATGCAGGTGCTGTCCTAGCTTCTGTAGATGTTGGCTGAAAGTCCCTCTGCTGCATCATTGTTCTCCATCTGTTTACTTATCTCATTGCCATTGTCTAAATTGTCTATTTTGCTGTTTTGTCCAAGAATCTACTGCATATTTTCTTGGTAAATTTTTCTCGGGAAAGTGAGCCCTAATGGGTTTAAGCTGTGTTTATTGATGCAAACTGACTAATTCTGTACTGTCATTTATTATTGATTGTTAGATGTATCATAGATTGGCTCTTTTTCTCATAATAACCTTTTTAGATGAAAGTCTATAAAAATGTATGAACATGACTTGTTTTAGTCATTGTGTTATGTTGGGACAGTGTTGTGGTAGCTCATCACATCATACAAAGCGTTTTTGGCTAGCTCAAATACAGAATTAACTGTTTGCTTCTTGGTATCCTTAACTTCACTCTCTATACAGTTTACAGTGTCTCATTCCACCAAGCAGACAGTCACTCTGCAAATTCAACACTGACCAGCTTCCCCCTTCTGCTTCTCTGGATTTATGGCGGATCACAAACCAATTTAACCTCTACTGTCAATCCTGATAAAATGACAAATGACATTCTTATCTCGAATACATTCGTACATCCCTCTTTCAAAGGCTTTAATTAAAATACAATTTTCTAAACTGTCCAAAGGCAGCCCAAGCAGCTCATCTAAGATTTTGAGGATGTATAAACTCTGGTCTTGAAGCTACAATATCTAATTCAAGGCAAAGTGGTACTACACCCTCCAGCTAAGGACAGTTTTTAAAGGAGATGTCATGTTCAGTACATGTTGATTACAAATTTTATGTCTCTCTCTCTGTCTTTCAGCTTCACTCTGCGATTCATTTTTCTGTTTCAGTTGTTTCTTTATTGATCCAACCTGGCCTTGGGGTCTTCTAAATAGATGCCCTCACTGTCAGTCACAAAGCGTAACCCGTAAAACACACACAAACACGCGCACGCACAGTACGCAGAGACAGATACATGTACAATGGTCCTTCGATGAGTCATTTTGCTAGGGGCTATGTAACATGCCACCTGCGTGTGTGTGTCTGTGTCTCCGTGTGTGTGTGTGTGTCTTTGTGTGTGTTCTGCCCTTTGCAAATGTATGTCTTATGATTAATTCCTGTCATTCAGCCCCATATTCCCCAAACCCATCCTCTGCATTTGGCTCTTTATCTCCCTCTCTATTTCTCCCTCTCTCTGTTTCTCTTGCTATTTCGCACTCATTTGCTCTCGTCAGTACCTCAGATTCTCCCTGACATTTTTCCCATAATCCTCCAGTACCAGGAAGTTAAGCCCTGCAGGGGCCAGACTGACATTTAGGAACTGCTCTCTAAGCAGGATGGCTGAACTGCAGACTTTTACATACAGGGACACACACACATTAATGCATAGGCACAAATACACACTTGTAGATACATCTACCCACATACTCTCACGCAAACCCTCCCACATACATACACAGATGTAGAGCAACTTGAGTATAGACCTACATCAGGAGACACATGCTTGAAACAAAGGAAATGCATCTTCAAAGAATTGGAGGCAACATGTGAGCCACATTTTATACTGTCCAAGAAACAAAGAAATACAGACTGTTAACAATATTTAACTGCATTATCTATTTACCATAAACTACAAAGGACACCTTTAAATATTGAAGCAACTGCTCAGGCACCTCTATGAGGTTACAGATGACAAAAGTCATCAATAGGACTCAATTAAGTGAGTCATTAATGAATAAATTAATGTATCCATATCTGTAAGTGAAAAATCACTTCACATAAAGCTCATTTAAATTAATGAATAGAAGGACAGCAAAAAGCAAAGTATGTTGTAGAGTGTAATGGTATTCTCAAATACTCACAAGTGCTTGCAGTTATATGGCATGTGTCTTGGCCACTTGTGCAAGTTTTGAGTAAGATTGTAATTATAACAATTGATTATGAAAAACGGTTCATTCAAGATTTATAGTTGCCTTTAAATATATACAATTACTGCCTGTTCACACTGAATTCTCTATTACATGCCAACTCCTACTTGCGATGCGTACATGCTTGCCATATAACTAATGCCGCATTCATGTCATATCGGAGTAACTGTAATTATGAGTGTCCTACTCATAATTACATCATAGCATTCATATCAATCTCCAAGTTAGAATTTTATGGATCGGATTAGATGGATTTTTCTGCAAGCTCCTATATGTGTGATTTGGCACTTAATGATACCAAAGCGCCTGAGAAGTCAAGTCAAGACAAAGTCTGTCATTTATTTAATAGATATAATGTAGTTTGGTCAATGCACAGTATTTTAAACCCTCACTCAAGCAACTCAGTTGTCATACAACCTTCTTGAGTTGTCTGATGATGTGAACGCTCACAAATCCTTAACATGGGAAGCTTTCTGATCCTTCATCCTCCATTTATCCGACATAGTGTGAATGGGGCATAAGCCTGATTCTGTTTGTCTGTATGTTCTCTCTATATAATGTACAGTTTGGCATTTGGATCCAGTAAAACACAAAAACAGTGTCTCTCCTAGTATTTTTTAGGTCAAGTGTTGGCTTACTGGATAGCTGATTATGGCCAGTACAAATACTGTGATGGGTTTAGATACTTATATGAAAACTAACC